>NW_028175962.1:22500-27500 GCF_949987555.1 Borostomias antarcticus
GAGAGAAAGAGCGAGAGAGAGAGAGCATGGGTGAGAGGAAGAAGGGAGAAAGAGAGAGAGAGAGAGCATGGGAGAGAGGAAGGAGAGAGAAAGAGCGAGAGAGAGAGAGAGCATGGGTGAGAGGAAGGAGAGAGAAAGAGCGAGAGAGCATGAGTGAGAGGAAGGAGAGAGAGAGAGAGCATGGGTGAGAGGAAGGAGAGAGAAAGAGCGAGAGAGAGACCATGAGTGAGAGGAAGGAGAGAGAGACGTCTTCTGTCACCTGGTGATATAGATCCCGGCGCGGCAGGCGGCGCCTGTAGCTAGAGACCAGGTCAGGGTCGTCCGGTGACACGCGTCACAGACGGGGAGACCTACCGACCCATCAACGTCCGTTCAACACGTTCACACGCACTTTAAAGATTCAAACGCCGTCAAGAAATCACAATTCGTCTCTTCCCGAACATTTCTAAGCCTCTGATATCTAGAAGCTTATACAGTAGGTTTTCCCATCTGTACATAGTGTTGTGTGGTTCATGATGTAATGCCAGTAATTGTACATCCTCTTAGCTAAGTGTCTGGCCTTCAACCCCCCCCCCCCCCCCACCCACCCCACACACACCCCACACACACCCCACACACACCCCACACACACCCCTCTGTCTGTCTCACATGGCGAAGCCCCTCTACCAGTCTGTCTGAAGGACGCCATGCCTACTAAATACAGGCTGATTGATCGTCTGAGCGATTGATTGATCGGCGTCTAGGAACAAACTCTTTATCATCAGTCACAGAGTTGTTGTGAAAACCCTAATGATCGGCTGATTTCCGTCTTTCATTCCCCCCCATCCGCCTCCTCCCCGCACGCACGCACGCACGCTCTCTCCGCGTCTTTTCTCTCTTTCTGTCCGTGGTATCTCTCTCTGTCTCTCTCTCTCTCTCTCTCTCTCTCTCTCTCTCATTGACTGTCTGAGGCGGGCGGGGCTCTCTGTCTGGCAGACGGTCGCTCAGCTCCTGAAGGACGAGTGCAGAAGACAGGTAATCTTTTAATCTCGGCCCCATCTCCCTCGCCTTTTACTCCATTCTCTGCTAAAACATTTCATATTCTAATAGGCTCCCGACCGTACCCCCCCCCCCCCCCCCCCCCTCCACCACCCCCCACCCCCAATCAAGTCTTTTCTATAGACCTATCACACACCACATTCCGCTAAGTTTATTGAATATTTTTCTTAGATTTTTTTTCTTTCTTCTTCTTCTGTACGTTTCACGGAATTCAAATATAATTCTTTCCTCCGGTCCCCCCCCCCCCCCCCTCTGTATTTCTCTCACTTCCCCTTCTCTCCCGCCCTCCCTCCACTTCCTGTCTCTTCTCCCTTCTTCGCCCGAAGGTTACTGCTAAACGTGCATCATTCAGCGAAAAACAAAAGGAGCGAATTGATTGGGTTATCAGCTGCTGTACTGGTGGGTCCTTTGATCAGACGTGGAAAGCGCCGGTACGTGTCAGAATTCTGCTTCTGCAGCTCTTTCCGAGTTTTACAATTACTACACGCCACGGTCACATCCCAAGTTTCCCCCCCCCTTCCCCCCACGGACTCGGGGGTTAGCGCCCGCGGCGGCGCTGGTTATTACGCCGGTTATTCCGTTGCTGCTGAGGACGAAGCCGTGGGAGACATTCTGACATGGGTTCTGGGTGCTGTAGTTTTGGTACAATATCCGCCCCAGTGAAGGACTACATTTTCGTCCTGTGGGATTCAATCTCACCGCGTCCGATCACTGTCCCCTCTCTCTGCTGAGGTTAACAGTGGCACTCGGTGCCAAGAACCCCTTAGCGTGACCTCCGAACCCCAGCGAGGGGAAGTGGGTAGACTGTCCGAGGTTGTTCATTAGAAACGGAAAAAGGACAACTAGGGGTCGTAGGTCGGCATTGTGGCACACTGGTTCGTATCTTTCTCAAGCCCTCGCAAACCTGGAAGGACAAGAACACAATGGACAGAACGGGCGGGTGCTGACCTGGGAATGCGTCGGTCAGGGTTTTTATCTCTCCACATCTGGAGTGCGTCCTGTATTATCATAAATGCGGGGAAAGCACCGGCGGTCACGAGGAAACGGAGGAAACGTTGAAGAATGAAGCGCGGGTCCCGGACCGGTGCTAAACGGCCACCTTGCTCCCTCAGTAATTGGCCGGCTGGTACTTAAGGCCAACAGCTTTTAATAAGCAATAGAGGCAGGAGCGAAACTGACAATAACGGCTGCCCTACATCAATTATTGGATACATATCCATCACTCGCTGACTTATACGTGACCCTCAGCACCTGCCAGCCGCGGTATTGACCGCTCGGCTCTCGCCGGTGCAAGTGACAAGTTCCATTTGCAATCACATTTATTAAACCGCTGTTAGAATGAGTGAAAACGCGGCGTGTCCCCTCTAGCTTCACCGGCTCTGGGTTGTATTAATTTCAGGAGAACTAGGGAATGTGTGAGTGAGTAAAGTGGATAGATAAATGAGCATAATGTGATTGAATATGTGGATGTGGTTTTTCCTCCCTCACAATCGAATCCGGTATCCTATTTTTTGGATTGTGAGTGTTTGTTCTCCAGTGTTGTTTTGTGCGAGGTGTAGAAAATGTTTAACATCATGTATAACCTCTAATCTCTCCTTCTATGTTTGTGTGTGTGGAATGTGTGTGTGTGTGTTTGAGAGAGAGATGGAAGAGAGAAAGAGAGAAAATTGTGTGATAGAGAGTGAGTTGTGTGTTACTTTACAGTATGTGTGTGTTACTTTATATGTGTGTGTGTGTGTGTGTTACTCTGTGTGTGTGTGTGTGTGTGTGTATGTGTGTGTGTGTGTGTGCGTGCATCTGTCTGTAAACGACAGCTGATCAACATAAGTAATGCCATTATTTTTAATGATGTGTTTATAAAGCGTTTGTTTACCTCCAGCAGGTCTGCTGTGAGCAGAAACGCTACGACAGCTCGCTGCCCAGACCAAGACCCCATCACAACATTACACAGAAAGAGAGGAAGAAAGAAAGAAAGAAAGAAAGAAAGAAAGACAGAAAGAAAGAAAGAAAGAAAGAAAGACAGAAAGAAAGAAAGAAAGAAAGAAAGAAAGAAAGAAAGAAAGAAAGAAAGAAAGAAAGAAAGAAAAAGAAAGACAGAAAGACAGAAAGACAGAAAGAAAGAAAGAAAGAAAGAAAGAAAGAAAGAAAGAAAGAAAGAAAGAAAGAAAGAGGTTGGACAGGGCAGAGAAATTATGAAGAGTTTACAAAAAAAACTGCCACTCCTTCAGCCTCCTCCTCCACCCTCCTCCTCCTCCTCCTCCACCCTCCTTTCATTCGCTGCCCTGTTGAGTTATGCCTCTCCTAATTGGCTTCGGTGGCGCTTAAAGAAAACAGTTTAAATAAGTAAAAGGCACTTGGATGAGGAAGCAGAGCTCTGCAATTATTGGAACTCCATCAGTCAGGACGCTACGCTACACGGCAACCGCCTGGGACGAGCTGGGATAGGCTGGCTTCTCTCTCTCTTTGTCTCTCTCTCTCTATCTGTCTCTCTCGCTCTTTATCTCTCTCTGCCCCCCTCCCCTTCTCTGTCTCCCCCTCTCCTCTCTCTTCTCTGTCTTTGGGCCTGGCAGTCGGGGGCCAGGCATGGAGGTGTGTGTGTGTGTGTGAGTGTGTGTGTGTGTGTGTGTGAGGAGAAGGGGAGGAGTGTGAGGGGGCTGCTGAACTGAACCGGGGGGTGGGGTGGGGAGGGGGGGGGATCGCTGGCCCACAGGTGCGGGGATCCATTATCTAATGACCCTCTCGCTCCATCAGGCGTCCAGATGACATGTTTATAAGGCTGAACTTTGCGGTACTATTAGAGAGGGGGGGGGGCCCCGTCGGGCCCCGGCCCCCGCCTCGGGCCCCTTGGGCAGACCGAGCCCTTTACCTCCTCTCCCTCACCTATTATATGCTAATTACAGCCATTCCTAAACCGCGCTTACAAGGAGTTAATTTAGTGGGCCATTACGCTGGTCTATATTTCAGGGGGCAGCGCGCAGGGGCCCGCCGGGGGTTTGGGGAGGAGCGGAGCGAGCGATGAGGGGCTCGGAGGGAAGGGTGACGGGTGCTTTATATCCCGCAGGGGAGGACGGAGGACGGAGGAGTGGCAGGACTCCTGGCTCTGCTATCTGTCCGCGTGAAATGAAATAGCTGCAAGAGGCAGTTTGAGAGGATAGGGAGAAAGAGAGAGAGAGAAGGAGAAAGAGAGAGAAAGAGAGAGAGAGAGGAAAAATAGAGAGGTAGTGAGAGAGAGAGAGAGAGAGAGAGAGAGAGAGAGCGAGGGAGGAAAATGAGATAAGAGAAAAGCAAGGATCGTGTGAGAGAGAGAGAACAAGAGGGCGAAGGGGAGAGACGGAGAAAGAGAGAGAGAGGGAAAAAATAGATGGTGTGTGAGAGGGAGAGAAAGAAGGAGAGAAAGAGAGAGGGAGAGGTGTCTGGTACGAGGCCAAACGATGCTACATATTCTCAGTTCTGGTGTGTCTGCACTTTGGGTCAGGGTAATAATGATAATAGATTTTTACAGTTCTAGCCGTATGCCAAGTCTCTAATGGTATATTTGTTCTTTTAATTCAAGGTGTTGGCCCTCAAACCCTTCCCCCTTGATGAGAAAACAACAGCGATGCGTCGTTTGCCCAGAGAGGACAGATTTACGGGGCGCGCAGGTGTGCAGGTATCAGCGTGCGCGTGACATCGCGTGCGCACGCGCCTGCGGACGCCCCCCGATCGCCTCGGCGTCTACGGATCGCCGACGCTTCCTCTTCACGGGTTCTCGCTGGCAAAGTGCACTGAGCAGCACTTGAGGCCAGATTAATAGGTGACATTTACGAGTGTGTGAGTGTGTGAGAGAGTGGCAAGGCCCCGGCTGAGTGATATAGGACCTCCTATCAGCAGACAGGAGTCAACTACTCCCACTACTACCCACCCTAAAGGCCAGCCTTTATGGCTGTCACCTGATATATGACCTTTCACGCAACAACTTTTAT
>NW_028175962.1:37500-40000 GCF_949987555.1 Borostomias antarcticus
CTCCCCATTGCATCCCCCTCCATCTCTCCCTCAACCGTACCCCCAATATGAAACATGCAGTATACTGACTATTATTTAAACATTCTCTGACTTGACAAGGCATGCGGGGTACAATGTTTCATTAATATTTACCAGAGGGCTATGTTGATCCAGGAGAGAGCTAAAATGCTCTAACCAGCCCATCTATTCTTGCCTCAGTTTTAAGTGCAATCCTAAGGTCACACACTAAAAAGGATATCAAAATAGACGCTCATTTTTATTCAGTCTGTGGATGGCGGGCAATGTCCCGTCTCCCTTCAGTTCATCGCCCTTCTCCTCCAAATCACCCTGCGCAATGCGGTCCAGGCATTTTTGGAGAGGGAGGATAGTGTGAACCTGGAGGAGGATCGTGTTTTCAACACAACCACATGAAGGAACGAAGAGATAAATCAACCTGAAATACCATTGGAAATTCATTGGGGAAGGCAAGGCAGTTTGAAAAATACTTGCCATGTGATTGGATGAATCACCATCTGTCATGGGTTAAAGGAGTAGTAAAGGCAAAATGCATGTTTAGCCCTGTTTTAAGGTTACTTATGATCATATACAATGGTTCAGATCAAAACGTTGACAAAACTAGCACTTTTGAGAAAGTCTGATAATTGCTCTACCACCGTTTTGGTCATACAATGGATGTGGGTGGGCACCGTGAAAAATCATTCAAAAAACATGTTCAACTCTCAATTTCAAAGACAAGAAACTCACCGAGGTGTTAGTTGGCGTTCTGACATATAATTCGCCATAAAGTAAGATTCTAGTTCATCTGGAAAGGCTTTTTAAAATATTTAGCATAGAACTATTTAGTCGCAGCACATACGTGTGTAAACTTCCGCAAACTAGGTAGCCTAGCAACATAAACAATAACAATAGCTGCCGTAAGTAGTTCCACTTCCTGAATCCCGTCTGCGGATTGATCTACACATCTACAATGGTCACTTCAATACAAGTCAATGGATTTATTTTTATTTTTATTATTAAATAAATTAAATTAAATGATAGGGGAATGGTGTCTGGGATGGGACTGAGATTTTGAAAATGGTCTATTCTTTTATAATGGTTACTGTTGG
Source organism: Borostomias antarcticus (assembly GCF_949987555.1). Taxonomy (NCBI): domain Eukaryota; kingdom Metazoa; phylum Chordata; class Actinopteri; order Stomiiformes; family Stomiidae; genus Borostomias; species Borostomias antarcticus. The sequence goes on from NW_028175962.1 coordinate 38,607, forward strand.
TTTTTAAGTTGCATTCATAGGTAATTGGCAATTTTTTGTAGCTTAAAATAAAAATGAGACATGAAGGGAAAACACTTTAATGGGCTGGTAATGAGAAATTACCAAGACATTATTTGGAAATTATGCAGTAGGAACACACATTATATTAGGGGGCTGTTCATGAAAAAATGGCAAAACATTATATGGAAATTGGGAAATATGATCACACTTTATTTTAGGGGTCTGTTCATGAGAAATTACCAAGAAATTACTTAGAAATTATGCAGTAGGAAGAACACATACAGTACCAACTTATAGTATATTATCACCTTATTAGTATACAGTAGGACCCCACTCATCCGAACTTCAGAGATCCGAACCTCCCGGTCTACCGGACAGGCTTAAAAAACTTTTCTTTTTTTTTTGCCTGCTATCTGGTTACTGGTGGGATTTTCTTTACAGTACTGTATCCTACTGTGAATAAAAACAGAACTGTATGTAGACCTACATGTTGCCTGTAGGCTGTAGCCTACTGTCACGTTTCATTTCTTTGTTACTCTAATGTCAAGCGCAAAACGCAAACGAGTCTGCTGCGAGAGCTCCATTCCTTGGTAGCCAGAAAGCTGACAACTAGCGCGTCAGCAACCTGAAGCAGAGGAGCATCGAGTCATTTTTCGTTCCCAGTTAATGGACTTCAGGAACACAGACGTGTTGTGGGCATGTAGATTAGCCTGCTAGACCTACTGTATTTGTTAAATAATAGCCTACAGCCTAGGCCACGCTAGCCTACATCGGTTGTTTTAGAGACTTTCTTTTAGGCTACAATAGCCGACAACTTGTCAGTCATTTCATTTATTTATTTCTTGATTATCATTTGCTCTAATTGTTCTAATGTTGGGTTGTTTTTAGGCTATACCATTTTGTTCTGCGAATACAGTAGCCTATCGATGCAGCGTACGCCTCATTTCAGAATAAAGGACTGTATTTGATCAAAGCACGCACTCAAGTGGAAATTTGTTTATTTTATTCTAGGCTACTGTAGGTCTATTATAGGCTAGGCTGTATGAGTTTAGTTGGCTATTTGATTGCAATTTTGATGCATTTTCACAAGTAATTAAGGGTATTTATCGGTCTATTCTGAGTCTATATGAAGCAAGTATACCACTTATTGAATTTGGTGCATTTTAACATAAGTTTCAGTCATCCGGACATTTCAGAGATACGAACGACCTTCGGTCCCATTGGGTTCGGATAAGTGGGGTCCTACTGTATTATCACCTTAATTAAAAATTTTAAAAAAATTGATAAGTAGTACCTTAGTACCCTTTTTTCTTGATAATTACCACCTTATAAGAAAATTACCAGATAATTACCACCTTATTACTAGGAAATTACTGGTAATTTGAACCCCCTAA
>NW_028175962.1:42500-50000 GCF_949987555.1 Borostomias antarcticus
CCTCTCCTCTCCTACTCTCCCCTCTCCCCTTCTCCCCTTCTCCACCTCTCCTCTCCTCTCCTCTCCTCTCCTCTCCTCTCCTCTCCTCTCCTCTCCTCTCCTCTCCCTCTCTCCCCTCTCCCCTTCCTCTCTCCCCTCTCCCCTTCTCCACCTCTCCTCTTCTCTCCTCTACTACTCTACCTCTGGCGTGGCCGGTATAGCTGATGATGTCATCATTGTGAATCAACTGTATAGCTGATGATGTCATCACTCTGAGTCACCAGGTAGCGGCTCCAGCTGAGCAGATGTTCTCTCTTCAAGACAGACTGAGAATCATTTCCCTGGCCAGCCATGTGTGGCTGCTTCCGTGATCCCTACTAGCTAAACAATGAGCCATTTCACAGTTTGAAGTAGAGACTATAGCTGTGTTCGAAACCGTTCACTCGTTCACTCACTCACTATTCCCTACGTAGTGTTCCCCATACATAGGGAGCGATTGAACAGTTTTCGGACACCACACTAAACGTCATTGCGTTGGATATTCATGGAGGCAAGCAAGCAGATCCGTCCAGTATCACGTAAACAAACCGAGCCCTGATGGCAGCAGGTTGAAATGTACTCAGGTAGTATTTAGTGCGCGTGTTGTTTTTAATATTAAATCCCAAATAAATTGTTGAAATTCTAATGATGTGCAAGTGTGGTTTTGTCAGCTATGGTGCTGTCTGCTAATACAAGCTGTGAAGTTGTACAATAAGACAGTGATAGCCAGTTAGCTCACTATTGCGTTGTAGTATACGTGAGAAAACGTAGTGCACATTCTCTGTTCACTAGAAATCACTGGGAATTGTGGGTATTTTATAGTGGACTATTTAGTGAATGAAATTAACCGTTGAGATTTCAGATACTAGAAGAAAATGGTAGACACACTATATAGAGCACTATATAGGGAAAAGGGAATGGTTTAGAACACAGCTTATGTCTCTGGATGTACACTATGTTTATAAAGTGTAGTATATACTTATTACTATATGTTATAGCCTACTAACACAATGTCTATGTCCCTAAAATGAACAGTGCACACACCTACTGTATTGTGTTTATATGGTCTAGTCGGTTATGTGTTTGCGGGTTAGTGGATGTGTTACCAATAATGTGATACTAGTTCTGTAGTAATAGTAGTGTACTTTATCGATCCCCGGGGGGTAATTGCTGGGTTTCTGGATGCAGAATGATTGTGGGTCTCTAAATGGGGTCTCTCCAAAGTTCACATTCCAGTGAAATGAGCTTAAGATGCATGACAGTTATGCTGTAATTCACGCAGAGTGCCATAAACACAACACAGATGATGATCAAGTGTGCGCATGTGTGTGTGTGTGTTTGTGTGTACGTGTGTGTTTGTGTGTACGTGTGTGTACGCGTGTGCGCGTGTGTGTGTGTGTGCGTGCTTGTGCGTGCATGCGTGTGTGTACGTGTGCGTGTGTGTGTGCGTGTGTGCGTGTGTATGTATGTGGCAAACCTCGCCGTCGCTGCAGAAAGAAACAGGAACAGCAAAACAAATGCGGCAATTCGCCTCTGCACCCTGACTCAATGATGATGTCCGGAAATTATCCATATAAGTCAGTGCCCAGACAAAACATTGCATGTCCCTCACTCAAAAACATTCCAAAGAGCTCTGCAAAACAAGCCTATCTTTGTGGCTGCGCATAAACAACCCAAGCACTTGTAAACTGGGCGCCAGACTCTCTCCTCATGTTCCAGGGTCACCAAAAACCTTATCATCTTTATAAGAGCATATTATGATGCCCTCAAACTTTGTCACTGTGTAAATATATGTTATTCGGAGAGATTTAGGGTAATTCCCTGGTTGCTCAACATTTGTGAACATGATGATGTCATGATGATGGAAATTGTCCCTCAGGATTTTTTTTTTTAATAAAAAAAAAGAAAAAGATTTTTGGTAGCCCAAGTTTGTGTAAAAGAAGTAAGAGGTTAAAGTTGACGACAAGTGTGTTGCTATGTTTGTCCCGCTACTATGCAGCACATGTTGTTGACACAATGGGTCAGGTCAGGGGTGGACGTGGGAGAAATCCGATCCACTTCTGCGTTGGACTACATTTGTTCACTTTCCACTCAGCAGTCTGCTGCTTTAGATAGGTTAACAATACTCCACCATGTTTTCCTTACTAGGCCTGTGTTCAGATCCTACAGTAGGTTATATAGAGGGCATTTTTGTGTGTATGTAACTGGATCCTGGCTACAGACATAGACAAATCAAACACACATACTGTACACACACCCTGGTACATATGTTGACATATAGCAGTTGTAGTATTATGTCAGGACAGATTACTCTCTACATATTTATATGTGACCACTGGGGAACACAAGTCTCTCTATGTGTTAAAACAATACAGATCACTGGAGGAGACTCCAAAATGTGGGTCATGGGTTCGTTCGAAACCAGCCAAGTGCAATGTTTTTTGTTCGACTAACCCTGAACCCAAACCATCTGGAGTCCATGCCTTACCCTAACGCTAAACCCAACCCAACCCAACCAGGAATGAACCGATCTGGAAAATGCATGTGCGCAGTAATGCACTTCTACGCGTTTTAAAGTTAAAGGGGCATTCCACGGTTTCTGATGTTTAGGCTAATTTCTTACACCCCCCTGGCCGCTACTACTGTACCCATCTTGCCAGATTGTTTGTCAAAGCCTACACTGTGTAATTGCCTTTTGGTGCCCGTAGTGTCTCATTCATTTCCAAAGTCTATTACTCATATTGAATACCAAAACCATATTTTTTATGTTTACCAGATGCTGTGTCCGGCCCGTCACAAACGCATAATTTCTTTAATTGAGCCTACATGCTTTAATTGAGCCTACATGCTTTAATTGAGCCTACATGCTTTAATTGAGCTTACATAATTGACTTCTGTGCACCACAGTTCTCTCTCTGTGTCTCTATTGTTCACAAACGTGCTGGCTGCCGGGCATCTTGATTGGCAGGGGAAGGGTCAAATATTAACGCAATTTTGGTGATGGCATGTTTTCACACATTGTCCAATTACATGTTTCTGAATGGAGCATTGACTTGAAAAACTCCCTCTCCACTGACTAGAGCTGGATTCCGTTCAACAAAATAAGTGTGATATTTATAATGAAATTAAGTCAACTTTTTAATAAATTAATTAGACATAGGACTGCAGCATGAGGTCAGTGGATCAATACTCCCGCTAGGAATGTTTCTTGACCAGCCCCATCAACAGGACAGTAAACAAGATGGAGGACGTTCCACAGCCAGCTGTTCTCACCCATTTAACCAAGTCCTCACACCTGTGGGTTCCCTCTGTCACGTCCTCCACAGCCTCCCAGGTGAAGAAGAGCATGAAGCACTCAGAGAGAGGGGGGGTGGGGGGGGGGTCAGGGGGGCTTGGAGACCCGCCTGACAGTAATCAAAGGTGTGAGGTGGTGTGAAGTGGCTTGTTCTGTAGTGTCACTCATCCTCCTTTTCTATCTCTTCTATCTGGAGGGGTGAGTGAGGGGTCAGAGTGTTGGGTCACCTCAGGAGGCTCAGGCTTGCGGCTGACCAGGTCAGATATCCTTCTTCAATGTCAGGTTCCAGACTCCGTCTTCCTGATTCCTGATCCGAGTACAAAAAGTGTGACCTGGTCAGTGAGCCGCTTCGTCCTGACAGCTGGCGTGGTTCGTGACCCCTCTAGCATGTTGCCAGACTTCTCTGTCATGGTTAGTGACCCCTCTAGCATGTTACCAGAACTTCTCTGTCATGGTTAGAGACCCCTGACAGACATGTGAAGTAATAGCAAAATGATAAAAATAAACACAAACAACACCTTTGTGCCATTTTAAAGACAACTTTAATTGATTTTTGATTCACCTGTTGTTGACAGGTTATGTAAATGTGTTCTACTTATTATGTACATTGTAATGAGCACACCAGAGAGTTGAAACTTTGAGACAATCATTTACGATGTTGAAACTATCATTTGCAATAATTAATGTACAGCTATTTTATTTTATTTATTTAATAATAATAATTATATATATCAGGAGTATACTACAGTACGTATGCTTAGAAATGCAGACTGTCCTGGGATGTCCAGGTAAATGTCAATTATTTTTCGTATCATTCTTTAATATCACATATTCCTACAATTGCCAGACATCAGTGTGAGGATTTAAAACCACAGCTGCCCTACATACACACATGCATGCACACATAACAATGACATACACACATACATACACACACACACCAACCATTGAATCCCACATACCACTTTGACCCATTTAATTCTCGTAGATCACAGACACTGTACTTGTTCTGTCTGACCGTGATGTAGGGCGCTGTGTGTGTGTGTGTGTGCTATGTGTGTGTACGTGTATATGTGTGTGTGTGCGTGTGTGTGTCTGTGTGTGTGTGTGTGTGAATGTGTGTATGTGTGTGTGTATGTGTGTGTGTGTGTGTGTGCCCGTGTGTGTGTGTATGTGCGTGTGTGTGTGTGTGTGTGCGCGCGCGTGCCTGCGTTTATGTGTGTGTGGTGTGTGTGTGTGGGTACACTATGTATTTATCTGTATATGTGTGTGTGTCTGTGTGTGTTTTTCACGTACACATGTACAGCACCATAATTCTGGTTTCACAAAACATCTGTGTGGGTTTAATCAGCTGCTGCTGATGCCCTGGGGGGTGGAGTCCTCTCCAGACAGCTCAGACCGACGGCTCCTCTCTCCTGCACATCTGCACTGAGCTCACTGGAGATCCACCACTGTGCCAGGTACAGTACTACCATGCTAGGCCATTGAGGATAACCATTCTCCATACCTGTCTACCATCCACACACAAGACAACAAGAGGCAGCCCATCCTGTATTGAGTACCAGCCTGGCAAAGATGTGTATTGGACCACTATTAGGCATCGGGTCAGCATATAAGTGTGCAAACACAGTCTAATGTTTTACCTCTGTAGACTGCCTGATGTTGGCATGCCTACTTCAACCCGATGCCATGCTACAGGCCAAGGACAGCCAGCCGATAGCAGCATCAATCTGGTTAAAAATAGCTACGATAAATTTACTGCTGACAACTGCTACTTGCAATCAGGAAGTACGGTGACACATTGCAATTTTACTTTAGTTTTTTTTTTTTAAGATTGGTGGTGCTTTCAGATTCCAACCATTTCTATAATATTCAGATAGACTGCTGAAGTCATGTGTTACAAGCAAATGTCTTTTTGAGGAGTTTTGTATGATATGCTCCAGATCTTCATACTCTCCACTAGCATAGTGGCTAATGCTACTGTAAGAGAAGGTACAGAAGCACATATTATCCAAGGTGACTGGATTATAGACAGGAACAGACTATCATTCTACTACACTCCCAGTAAGTGCAAAATGAAGCTAAATATTCAAATCATCAAAATCTAATAGTAAACGACATTCACTGCATTTAAGCTGCATTCTGTTTTATTTGTGGTGTCATGTTTGCAGCACCCAAATGTTCTAGTGAAAGCAGAAAATCCAAGATGGGGGGTAATGCATTCAGGTGGGTCTTCTGTGTCCTCTACATCATGAAACTTGACCTCAACATGATGACGATATTGAATTATTATATAAAAATGACAATATTTAATCAAATCAATCTAATCCTATTACCTGAGATATGGATTTGAGGTTTTCCCTAGCTGTTTTCATGTTTTCACAATGGTTACATGAGCAATTACTGACCTTTTTTACATTTTTATTTACCAGAAGCTGTGCTGGATAGTAACTGACATTGCTGCTTGTTACATTGCAGCTATCTATTGTTAGCTAGCTTCACCTCAGGCATGCTAGACTTGCTGATGTAGCTTTCCAGCTAGCATGTCCAAGTCGAGTGAGTGGTACAGGTGCATTGTTCGTAATCCTTTTTGTGCTACTTACCCTAGCCGTACCCCTCTAGCTAAACCTAGCCCTAAACCTATCCAGAGGATTGTTGGTTTAAGTCTGGATGCTGTAAAAGTGGGTGTCGATGCTGGATTCAGATCTCAGCCCTACCATTGTGCTCTTGAGCAAGGCACATAACTTAACTAGCTCATATCTTCTAGAAAATAAGAGCAGAAGACACATTTCAGTTGTTTGTCCAACTACAATAAAGTATTTCCTCAAATCTTGAAATTGCTGCTAATAGCAGTGGTCATGGAATCCGAACTGCAGGGCCTATAGAGTTTCATCATTAGATATAAGCTATAATGTTTGTCAGTATAATAACCACCCCCCTTTTTTTCTGATTGGCTCCCTCATAACCCCCCCATCCTTCTGAAAGCCTGATCACAGTTTGAGCCCCCCCCCCCCCCCCCCACATCCCCCTTTCTCTCTCCTAAGACAGTGACAATATCCTCCTACGTGAACCTGGAACTGCATTCTGGCTGTCCAGACAGTACACACAAATACCCCCCTCCCTCCCTCCCTCACACACACACACACACACACACACACACACACACACACACACGCACACACACACACACACACACACACACACACACACACACACACACACACACACACACACACATCGCTCCTGCTGATCCTCTCCAATACCCCCAAGGCGGCAGGTTATTAGAAAATCAGCCAAATCTGATGTCCCCTCAGCCAGGAGGAGAGAGGGAACGTTTGAGTGTAATATTAAAGGCAGGGGGACCCTCCGCGCCCCACCATGCCTCCATCTCTCCCCCGGTTCCCACTTTATTCTAATCACACCCCAGCTGTCTCTCCTCACTCCTTTATTTTGCTCTATTTTTTTTTCCATCTCTTTGTTTTGTTTGCCTGACGGTGACTGGGTCCTTTCTGCCCTCTGGGCAGAGAGTTATGAGACCGTTGTCCCTTCATAGTCCATTGTATAATATGTGTGTGCATGCATATGTGAGTGACTGTGTGTGTGTGTGTGTGTGTGTGTGTGTGTGTGTGTGTGTGTGTGAGTGTGTGAGGGGGGCAGACTGAGAGAGGTGTAGGGCCGATGTGTGAAGGTGAATCTGGCCATGTTTATTTGAGTTCCAGGACTGTGTGTGTGTCGAGTGTGTGTGTATGTACTGTACGTGTGTATGTGTGTGTGTGTGTGTGTGTGTGTGTGAGAGAGAGAGAGAGAGAGATTACATTTGGTCAAAAGTGTGTGTGGGTGTTCAGTACATTGTTTACAGGTTCTGTCCTTCGTGGTGGTATTTTGGTCTGGTTCTTCCAGTACGTTTGTATCACAATGACCTCTTCTCCGCAGTCTGACACACACACACTGTTCTGTCCTGTTTTGTTCAATAGTGTTTATTCCTATGGTCATGTTCTCTACACGGGTCATATCCTCTGACACTTTCACCCAAGACCCTTCACAGAGCAAGATTACAGGTTGTTTACTAAGTGAATACGTATGAGTAGATGAATATGTGTGTGTGTGTGTGTGTGTGTGTGTGTGTGTGTGTGTGTGTGTGTGTGTGTGTGTGTGTGTGTGTGTGCGTGCGTGCGTCAATACATCAG
>NW_028175962.1:55000-65000 GCF_949987555.1 Borostomias antarcticus
AACACAAACACATAAAACTACATAACACAACATGTACACATACTAACTATCAGTTTTGTATTGATAGTGCATCTCTGGCTTGGTTTGATCATAATTATATACCCACATAGCTACGGTACATGACTCATACTGGTAGAGACACGCTAGTGCATTCATGGACACACATGGACACACACACACACACACACACACACACACACACACACACACACACACACGCACGCACACTACAACAGCAAACAACAACACAAATGTGTGCACTCAATATTGCATTATCAAAGCAGAAACTCTCTTTCTCCCCCTATCACTGCTGCCACTGTTGCACACTGAGAGCTAGTAAAGTGTGGGCAGGGGGAGGGGGGTTAATCTGGGCTTTGTGCCCTGGTGCGTGCTGTCTCTCCTGGGCAGCCTGCCCACTCCATCCCCAGGCTTCAGTCAGGCCTCCCTGGGGACATCGTCCACGACATCGGGCCCATTTATACCTCAGATTATGCATCGCTACACCGGCTGTTCGATTGTGTTAATATAATTACCAGCACAATATCACTATTAAATGATGTTTTCCCAGCATAACGCTTATTCCGTATATCGGTGGACGGATGAAGTTTATTATGCGCCCTGCCGATCGATACGAGCTCAGATTTATAAACACAGATTAGCATAGTGAATATCAATTAAGGGAGGGAGGGGATCGATAGATAGTCACCAAAATAAGTTGGCTCCAGAGTGTCTCTCTGGGGAGATCCCGGTCCTAGTGCAGCTCTGCGGTAGTCTGCTATGACAGGGTGCTGGAGGATGCACTCTGGGGGATTAGGGTGGGGGGGGGGGGGGGGGTCCAGGGAGAGGAGGAGGAAGGAGAGGAGACAGGGAGAGGAGGGATGTCAGAAGAGGAAGTATGGGGTAGGGAGAGTGGAGGGTGGAGGGGTTTTGACAGGGGACGTGAGACAAAAGAGGGAGAGAAAAGAAGAAAAGAAGAAGTAAAAGAAAGAGAGAGGTGGGGTGGAAGGGAAAGGTGGGGGGGGGGGGTGAAGGAGAGAGAGAAGAAGAGAGAGGGAGAAAGGGAACGAGAAGGGTGCTAATTCAGAGAATGGATGCGAATAGCAACCATGGCTTTTTTGTATTAACATAATTAACAGATGGTGTTAGTGATTAGGTTACATGTGATTCAGGAAGCGAGGGTTGTTAGCCGAGTGTTAAGGCTGCAGACTCCGTCAGCCGGAAAAGAAAAGGATTGGATAAGAACAATAATGTTGGCGCAGAGAAACTCAACAACACCTACACAGCATGTCACATTTGAATACACAAAGAAATAGGGGGACATACTCTATAAGATATGCACATGCACGCACACACGCAAGCGCACACACATGCACACACGCACACACACACAGACGCTCACTCACACACACGCACACACACACATTGTCTTCAGTGGACTTCAGAGATATAAAGGCATTTTTATGAGCTGTGGCCCACTTTCAAAGCTTTGTTTGTTGTAAATGGAGCTTTGATATGAGAGCTGTGGCATGCTGCTGGGAGAATGCTCTTTGTGACTCAGTAAAAACATATAAATAGTCCTACTGGCCCACTAATGTGGGTGTGGGGGTCTTTTGTTCTCTACTGTATTGTTTCTTGTGACTGTGCGCTCAGTGTCTCTGTGTTGCTCTCTGCCTGCTGCAGTACAGTATGTGTTCTCTATGGAGTTTCAGATGAGGGGGGCAGAGAGGGAGAGAGAGAGAGAATGAGAGAGAGAGGGAGAGAGAGAGAGAGAGAGAGAGATTTATTGTATATTTAGAGATAGTTGACTGAGTGTTTGTGTTTGTGCATGTGTGTGTGTGTGTGTGCGTGTGTGTGTGTGTATTTGATCATGACTTATGTTGTCTGACCCATAGGAATTCAAATCTTCTCCCTCTGTTACAGATTACCTCCCGACATATGGTCTCCCATCCGTCTGCTATCATTAAGTATTACTCATGGCTTATTGTTCCTCATCCAGGAATATGACTGTTTGTCTGTGTTTGTGTCTGTCTGCCTTATGATAGAGAGTTTGTGCACCATGATCTCACAGCAATATGTGGCTATGTTGACGTATAGCAGAGGTAGTATCAAGTTGCATATAGTACAGATTACTTATGTCTACATGATTTAAGACATTCATCCACCTAGTGACTTCTATAAGCACTGGAGAACATGATTTTCGGTGGTTAGGGTTAGGGTTAAGCGGGGACGTTTCCAGGACTCAAAGATATCAGGCGCTTAGTCCAAAAGAGAGTGGCATGAACATGCATGCAGTGTGCACGGCAAAATTTTACATGTAACAAAATAGGCTAAGTCAACTACTAGCCATAAATAGCTAATTAACTGCTTATCCACAGAAATCTTTAGATTTTCACCTGATAATTGCAACGTTTTCGAGTTATTTCAAAGTAAGATGAATATAAGATGTGAGACACAGACAACTTAACGTTAGCGTTAGCTATAGCATCTACACCCATGCTTCGTTCTATGCTGACCCCATGTTCCACATTCATATCACGGTGAGTGCAGCTAGCGGTTCTCAAACCGTGGGCCGTGTTGTCACACACTCAACTCAGCTCAAACTTTATTTATAGAGCACATTTAAAACAACTGTGGTCGACCAAAGTGCTGTACAGGCAGGTGAAAATAAAAATGACAACAACACAACACAAACAAAGCACACAAACACAGTAATACACACAAATGCAACAATGCAGACATATAACTGTCATGCTCAACAAGGGTTGAAGGCCAGGGAGAAAAAGTGGGTCTTGAGTAAAGATCTGAAAACGTCTAGGGTCTTGGCGGATCTGATATGGGGGGGGGGGCAGGCTGTTCCAAAGCCTAGGGTCAGCCGTCACGAAGGCTCGGTCACCTCTGGTCACACTGGTATGCCTTGGGAGCTGACCAGGTGTGCCTTGGAATTAATCTTATTGATGATGATTTAAGTGATAGATATCGTATGTGAGGCGGCTGTGGCGCCGTGGTAGAGCGGGTCGTCCAATGACGGGAAGAGCGGGTCGGCGGTTCGAATCCCGCCTCTTCCTGTCCACATGTCGAAGTGTCCTTGAGCAAGACTCTGAACCCCAAATTGCTCCCAATGAGCAGGCTAGCACCTTGCATGGCAGCTGCTGCCACTGGTGTGTGAATGGGTGAATGAGAGGCCATTGTAAAGCGCTTTGGATAAAAGCGCTATATAAGTGCAGTCCATTCACCATTATGTAAAGGTGTGCCTTGGAAATACTTGCTGTCCTAAATACCGTAGTGGGCCTTGTGACAAAAACGTGTGAGAACATTAAAGTGCCTGAGCGTGTACGAGGCCGTGGCGCTCTCACGTTCTGACTCCTACTCTTCCTCCCCCAGATAGGAAGCGGATCTGGGCCATATACAGGCCAGATCTGGCACTTGTGGCTTAGTTCTGGCCCATATATGGCCCAGATCCGCTTGCTATCTGGGCCTCCTCTAGCCTCGCCTGCGCCCGGTCGATGCCTAAATCCTTTTTCTTTTTGAAGAAGCTTATAATATCCATCGTGCCAAGCTAATAACGTTACCACCAACACGTGTGCATTCTGAACTTGGTAGAGCTGCTTTTTTCCATGATGCTCCTTATACCTGGAATACTCTAGAACAGACTCTAAAGCTTGAGGTACTTCCTTCAGTCGCAGAGTTCAAATCCATGGCTGTTGACATTTGTACTTCGACTGTTATTTGTGAACTCGTCAACACTGTAAATGAGGGAAACCTCAGTGCTTTGCGAGTATAAATAAAGGTTTGAAATGAAATGAAACAATGACAAGTCAAGCCCTCTAACCAGTGCACTCTCTCTTTCTCTCTCTCGCGCCGACTCTCGTGCTCACACAAAATACAGGCTACTTGCAAATGATATATTATTTTCGAGGGCTTTAATGCACGATCGTAATGACAGATGAATATACTATATATACTGAATATATATGTACAAAAAAAATCGGAGGCTATTCATAAAACAACCGAGGCTGGAGGCCTCGCCACTCGGATTAAGCATGCAACTCAACGTTTAGGTGTTCAGGTCAGGGTTAGCTGACCTGATTTACCTTAGAAAGCACTGGTCTTGATCCTGGTTTGCTGTATTAGCTACATGCACACCACATTTACACTCACCCACCCCAAACCTACCTACCTCAGACAAATCCCTTTTTTTCCAAACAAACCTCTCCTGGATTCATGATAGAATTAGTCCTACAAATCTGTACAGTACTGTATGTGTGTTCGATGTGTTTGCATTCGACCATCATCCCAGCATCCCGCCCAGGAAGGATGGGCCCTAGAGAAGTGTGTGATTCACTCTGGCCTCTGGTTGAAAGCTTGAAAGCTTGAAATTAGTCACAGGTTTGTAGAACCAGACCCAAAACTGACAGTGACTCCACCGCCGTTTCCTGGAAAAATCTCTTTTCCTAAAATGCCCTCATATGTTTCTCATGATTGCTGTTGTGAATGAGTCCCCTGCCCAAGGGCGGCTAGTGGATCACAGAACTGTCATGTCCCGAATCTGTCTGTCTCTCGGTTTATTCCGGATGTTTCCTAAACCAAGGCTCGGGGGCCAGCTGATTGAGATGAGGCTCCACAGGCCTGACTCCCTGGTTTCAGGTCTCCTCCCAGCCCTAGTCCTGGTTCAGGCCTCCTCCCAGCCCTAGTCCTGGTTCAGGCCTCTACCCCAGCCCTAGTCCTGGTTCAGGCCTCTTCCCAGCCCTAGTCCTGGTTCAGGCCTCTACCCAGCCCTAGTCCTGGTTCAGGCCTCCTCCCAGCCCTAGTCCTGGTTCAGGCCTCCTCCCAGCCCTAGTCCTGGTTCAGGCCTCCTCCCAGCCCTAGTCCTGGTTCAGGCCTCCTCCCAGCCCTAGTCCTGGTTCAGGCCTCTTCCCAGCCCTAGTCCTGGTTCAGGCCTCCTCCCAGCCCTAGTCCTGGTTCAGGCCTCCTCCCAGCCCTAGTCCTGGTTCAGGTCTCCTCCCAGCCCTAGTCCTGGTTCAGGCCTCCTCCCAGCCCTAGTCCTGGTTCAGGCCTCCTCCCAGCCCTAGTCCTGGTTCAGGCCTCCTCCCAGCCCTAGTCCTGGTTCAGGCCTCTACCCCAGCCCTAGTCCTGGTTCAGGCCTCCTCCCAGCCCTAGTCCTGGTTCAGGCCTCCTCCCAGCCCTAGTCCTGGTTCAGGCCTCTACCCCAGCCCTAGTCCTGGTTCAGGCCTCTTCCCAGCCCTAGTCCTGGTTCAGGCCTCTACCCCAGCCCTAGTCCTGGTTCAGGCCTCTTCCCAGCCCTAGTCCTGGTTCAGGCCTCTACCCCAGCCCTAGTCCTGGTTCAGGCCTCTACCCCAGCCCTAGTCCTGGTTCAGACCTCTTCCCAGCCCTAGTCCTGGTTCAGGCCTCTTCCCCAGCCTCAGTCCAAACCTCGGCCCTGCACCCGGACCTGACCCCAATCCCAGTCCCAGCTTCAGCCCTGCTCCAAGCCCCAGCCCTAGCCCTAGCCCTAGCCCTAGCCCTAGCCCTAGCCCTAGCCCTAGCCCTAGCCCTAGCCCTAGCCCTAGCCCTAGCCCCGGCCCCGGCCCCAGCCCCAGCCCCAGCCCCAACCTCAGCCCCAGCCCCAGCCCCAGCCCCAGCCCCAGCCTCAGCCCCAGCCCCAGCTCCGGCCCTAGCCCCAGCCCCAAACCTCAGCTAGGGCCCCGTGCCCAGCCGCAGTCCCAATCTCATCCCAGACTCAGCCATGCCCCTGTCCTGTGGTCCAGACATGGGATCAATGCAGCATTAGAGTGATGGCGTTCTCTGGCTGGGCCTAGGCCAGTTTATGGTGTGGACAGGGACATAGAGAATCAATCAGAGCCATGATATCTTATTACTAACGTTAATTCACTCAGAGCACTATGGATCCATGCTTTAGCTTGAGCCAGCCTTGATTTAAAGCAGAGTGGAGTGGGTATGGAGTGTGTGTGTGTGTGTGTGTGTGTACGTGCGTGTGTGTGTATGTGTGTGTGTGTGCGTGCGTGCGTGGAGTGTGTATTAATGGAAGCAAATAGGATAAGGAGCTGTTTATCTGCTGTACTATTCATTCGTGATTGGTTTGCATGTGTTCAGAAGATACAAGTTTCTTATTGAACGTTGGTTCCTTTCCCTTGAAAAGATGACAGCTAATCCCCACTTCTCCAAAACAAAACAATGAACATTACACCATCTTATTCCCCAGAAACACAAACGCACACATACACACTCACACACACACACACACACGCACACACTGTCACATAAAAACACTTCTGATAAAAACAGAACCTAAACATACTGTAGTGTGTGTTGTCTTGGCTCATGTGTTGAATGCTGCTGGTGAACTCTTGGGAATTCTGCTGCTAGAGGGACATGTCTGAGAAAGGTCGCCTTGACAACATGTTTTATTCATTTAGTTGTCACTTGAAGTGGGTTGTTTTTGGTTTTTGTTTAATGTTTGTTCTGTGCCCAGTGTGTGGTGTGTGTGTGTGTGTGTGCGTGTGTGTGTGAGTGTGCATGTGTGTGTATGTGTGTGCGTGTGTGTGCGTGTGTGTGCGTGCATGTGTGTGTGTGTACATGTGTGTGCATGAGTGTGTGTGTGTGTGTGTGTGTATGTGCGTGCGTGTGTGTGCATGTGCTGTTTTATCCCTGGGGAGATGAGAGGCAGAGGACTGTGTGTCCTATAGCAGTTGGCTAGAATATTGACCATTGTTCTCCAGGCCCACGGTCCAAAACACAGAGACCAGATTTTGAAATGAGTGCCCATTGTGGTGCAGTATCAGATGGCTGAGAGAAGCATGCTGGCCAAACAGAGGGCCGTTGACGTGGACGATGTCTCCCCCCCTCTACACAACGCTGGTCAGGCATAGGAGCACCTTCGACTGTAGACTGAGAGCTCTACAGATCTATCTATCTATCTATCTATCTATCTATCTATCTATCTATCTATCTATCTATCTATCTATCTATCTATCTATCTATCTATCTATCTATCTATCTATCTATCTATCTATCTATCTATCTATCTATCTATCTATCTAAATATATATCCATCTATCTATCTATCTATCTATCTATCTATCTATCTATCTATCTATCTATCTATCTATCTATCTATCTATCTATCTATCTACTGTATCTATCTATCTATCTATCTATCTGTCTGTCTGTCTGTCTGTCTGTCTGTCTGTCTGTCTGTCTGTCTGTCTGTCTGTCTGTCTGTCTGTCTGTCTGCCTGTCGTCTGTCTGTCTGTCTGTCTGTCTATCTATCTATCTATCTATCTATCTATCTATCTATCTATCCTTCAGTTTAGAAATTACACAATAGACTGTGTACATTACATCATCTTATCTTACATAATAATAACCCACTCTCTGCCTCTCTGTCTGCCTCTCTGTCCTCCTGTCTGTCCTCCTGTCAAAATGAGTGTGGCTGCCCTGATACAAAGACTGAACTATTACCTCTCGCCTCGCTACCCCTGTAGCTACAATTGGTTACCAAGCTATTCAGACAGGACTTCACTGTGATGCTAATTTTCACCATGTTCTACTCCATTCACATATGCTAACAACGTTAGCGACCAGAACAGTGGCATGGAAATGTCTTCTGGTCAATCTAGCGGTCAGTAAACTCGATCAAATCGGTCAAGAGGTGGACGTCATTGTATTCCTCTCAGCCTACAGAATCTAACAAAATGCTTTAGAGCAGTTTGTAGTCGATTAGTGTCGTTCTATGCACAGAGAATAACCACCCGTTGACAACCATTCAGTTTGGACTTGGGCTCAGGAACAAAATACATTTCCCGATTCTATATGTCGCCCGGTTCCGATACCCATAACTCGGGTTCTGGGGAGGGAGATGGACATATAATGGACTAAATGGCCAATTACTGATTGCTCCAACGGGTAACATAACTAGTATACTGTATGTACCAACCCAGAGCTAGCATTTTACAATGGCTGTACCTTTGTACCTCAGGTATTTACCTCTCTCTGATTATATGAGCCCACACACAAACAATCACGCTGTACCACAAACACAGATTCTCTCATCAGATGTGCTGGTCTAACTGAAAGCATATGGTGAGGGATGGATTCACGGGCTGGGAGCCAGAGAGGAACTGGTGGTTAGACGATGAGAGACTGAAAGAGAAACAGAAATAAAAACAAAAATGGGGATGAGAAGGATTGTTTGTCATTCAGCTTGCGTGTGTGTGTGTGTGTGTACAGTACGTGCATGTGTGCATGTGTGCGTGTGTGTGTGTACGTGCATGTGTGCGTGTGTGTGTGTGTGTACAGTACGTGCATGTGTGCATGTATGCGTGTGTGTGTGTACGTGCATGTGTGCGTGTGTGTGTGTGTGTGTGTGTGTGTGTGTGTGTGCGCTGTGTGTCTGTTTAGGCTTTGGTTTCTGGTGAACATGATTTGGGGAAGTGAATCTGCAGATACCAGCAGATTAAAACAGAAATGAACTCCACTATTTATTTACCATGGTGCTGTGGCCAGGAATATTTTGATAATAGCTCCCTGAACACACACACACACACACACACACACACACACACACACACACACACACACACACACATACACATACACACACACACACACATCAACCTGATCTCACAGGGGAAGAACTCTTGAATACTGCAAATGAATGAAAATGAAATGCTGAAGCAAAATGCTTTCTGTTTTAGTCAATCATTCAGAATGATCAGGTTAGGTCTAGGTATGAAAAACAAATGGTTAAGATCAGGGTTAAGGTCAAGGTTAAGGTCAGGGTTAAGGTCAGGGTTGAGGTCAGGGTTGAGGTGAGGGATAGAGAAGAGTAACGCTGGAAATGATAAGTCATGTCGCTAGTAGCAAAATAAAAGTGTACCGCGAGCGAGCTGCAACGGAGTGCTGTTGCTGGGAGGAAAACGTGGCTCACCGGCTCCATACCCAGATAGCAAGCGGATATGGGCCATATATGGGCCGGAACTAAGCCACAAGGGCCAGATCTGGCCTGTATATGGCCCAGGGCCAGGTTTCCCAGAAGCTTCTTTCGTTAAGAGGCTCTTTAGCCCATTCAGTTGACCAATCAGAGAGCTTGCCCAGACCAGTTGACCAATCAGAACGCTCTAAATGAATGGCCCAAGAGCCTCTTAACGAAAGAAGCTTCTGGGGAAACCTGGCCCAGATCCGCGGTCTATCTGGGTAGGTAAGCCTGTCATTGTAAGTCTAAGTCCTTTCTAATCCATTGCGCTATACGGCCTACGACCTGCTAGTCTCTCTCCAGACTCAAATATTACATTGAATCGCTGCGCTCCGCATGCTACAAACAGTAATAGAGTCTGTGCCACTTCGCCGCCCAAGCTGGTGTTCTGAGGGCGTATCGACAGGTCGAAATGGAAAGAGTGACAGGTCGTAGCAGCAAATGAGAGACGCTAGCACAGGTTAGATGGGCGGGGCATGTCTATGGGTGGGAACGCCTGATCGCGAAAGTCGTTACTGATTGGTGTCGCAGGGATTCCTGCGAAACCAATGAATTGCCAGAATTTGAGCACCAGATTTTTTCATGAAGTGTCCCAGACCCATAAGCCTTATTTCCACTGTCGTGCCGAACCGTTCTGAGCACGCAGGGTAACCGTTCCGACGGTGTTTCCACATGGGACCGGTTGGGCCCAGAACCGTTCGCAGAACCTTTCCCATGGCACGGTTGTCTAACCGTACCGAGTGAAGCAGAACCGTTCTTTAGTAGAAACGTGAAGAGACAAAACAAACTACCATGGCAACCGACAATATTAGTTCCGCAAACAACATTCCGTGGAACGCAACAGCCCGAGAGGTGGAAACAGACACTGTAACCGTTCCCACGGGTCCGGAGCGGCGCGGTTTGAGCACGGTATCGGTTCGGCGCGACAGTGGAAATAAGGCTATAGGGAGATATGCAGCATGCGGTTACATAGTTAGCGTAGCTTAGCTTAGTGTATCAGTGAGAGAA
>NW_028175962.1:67500-72500 GCF_949987555.1 Borostomias antarcticus
TTTGTCTCCCTATCGTGGTCTGCTCCTCACTGGATCGGATGTGTTTTTATAGCCCAATTCCGAGTGCGTAATTTCTCTTTATGGTCTAAAGTGTGTCCATTAGAGACTGCGGCCGTGGAGAGTTAGCCAGTAGAGACAGCCGGTTCCCCTCAGGGTAGAGGAGGCACCACAGACAGCTTCTCAATGATCCATCTGCCATGTCTGGTCAATATAGCACCCTGACCTGGCTCTGTGTCCGCTCGTGTGTGTGTGTGTGTGTGTGCGCAACATCTTATCATTCCAGAATATTTCGACTGCGCAACTATGAGACATAGAAATGTAATACCATGCAAATACATTTCCCGGGTTGGCTGGTTTCGAACGTGGGAATTATGGATTACAAGGCCGGCGACAACACACCAACATGCGTGCATGGATGTGCGTGTGTGTGTATGTGTGTGTGTGTGTGTGTGTGTGTGTGTGTGTGTGACTTGCACATGTGTGTGTGTGTGTGTGTCTACTGACGGCCACATCCATGTTTTTCATCAGTGGAATATTTGTCAGCGGGCTCCTATTTGTGCTCTTGTGCATGTATTTATAGTGTGTGTGTGTGTGTGTGTGTGTGTGTGTGTGTGTTAGTCTGGGCTCTTTCATCAAGAGCTCTCTCCAGGGGACAGAGTCATAGTGGGCATGTACCTCTTTCCAGACCCCCTTTGATAATGTGGACTAATTGGTCTGAGTCTGACTCTCCAGAGAGAGCTAATTAAAACAAGGTGATGAGGAAGAAAGTAACAAAATGATATGTGTGTGTGTGTGTGTGTGTGTGTGTTGGGAGGGTTGTTACTGTAGTTGTTTTTGTATGAAAAATATGATTAGGGTTTCACACTTATGGGTGAGTCATAATCATGGGCAGGGATCTGGCTGCCTTTATCTGCAGGTTTGTCTGCATATGTGAGAAGTGTATTTGCATGTGTGTGTGTGCGTGCGTGCGTGTCTGTGTGTGTGTGTGTGTGTGTGTGTGAACGAGTGGGAGGCGGTCTGATTTACTGTGGGTCTACGACACATTGATGGAAATCCCTCTTTTATGGATCGGGAGATGTATTCCTGCTCGGGATAAATCACATGCATTCAGACACGTGTGACGTAAATCCAAGGACAGTGTTTTAGCTCTCTCTCTCTTTCTCTCCCCTGCTTTCCTCTTTCTTTCTCTCTCTTTCCCTTTCTCTATTTTCTCTCACTTTCACTCTCTCTCTCTCATTCTCTCATATCTCTCTCCCCCTCCATGTGATGTTGTTTGTATGTCTAGATGTTATTGTTATTTACTGATCTCTGTGTTGTGCTTGATATAGTTGTTTTTGTCAGTGAGGTTGTATCTGTTTCTGTTTTTGGATCTGTTTCTGTTTGGAGCTGTTCTCTGCAGGGGTAGATTGTACCATACATTCTACTCTAAATGTTACTAATGGTGGTAACCAAGAAGTGAACAGCAGAATATTACTCTCAGACTATCAGGGGCTGCTCACACGCTTCCGTTTGATGCGTCAACATTGACGGATGCCATTCACTTTTAATGGCTGCAGCCGAATGGCATTCTGGTTCCGTTGTTGTCCCGGTGCGTTGCGTTGCCTGCGTTGCTAGCGTCGAAAGTTGAGAAATGTAGATGCGTTGCCGGAGCTGCCGACCAATCAGATGTCTTGACGGAGAAAGACGTCATCGCAAGGTGGGATTTTCACATTTTTCGATGCTCAACCACAATGCCTCAACCACAATGCATAGACGATCGCCACACGTTCGACCAGATTCGCATCCATGGCGGCACTAAACGAAAAGCCCGGTGGTTTTTCAAAATACTGCGCGCTAGCAGGTTCGGAGAATCTACTGGCTGTTGCGAGCGCAGTTTCGGACAATGTGATTGGTTGTTGTTGCGTGCGGCAGACACGCCTTCCGCCATACGTTGACGGACATGCATCACACGGAAGCGTGTGAGCAGCCCGTCAGAGTACTAAACTGTATTCCTTGGTAGCTATTATGATCGTGAGTCTTTAGGAAACGGTAGCATCAGTTGTTTTGGAGCATCAAGTCTTTGAGGGTCTTGGGTTCTTTTCCTGATCAGGTAGAATCTTGAAGCTGGCTCAACAGAGCCCTGGATGGGAGCACCAGTTATGATTCCTTGCAGTTATATACACAGTTATATACACAGTTATATACACAGTTATATACACAGTTATATACACAGGCGATGTACAGTATTTGGCCTTCTACAGCATTGCTACCACCTTACATCATTTGTGAGATATGGGCTGAGTCATCTGCGTCGGTCTGCTACAGACCACCTCCACATCAGTCTGCTACAGACAACCTCCACATCAGTCTGCTACAGACCTCCTCCACATCAGTCTGCTACAGACCACCTCCACATCAGTCTACTACAGACCACCTCCATATCAGTCTGCTACAGACCACCTCCACATCAGTCTGCTACAGACCACCTCCACATCAGTCTGCTACAGACCACCTCCACATCAGTCTGCTACAGACCACCTCCACATCAGTCTGCTACAGACCACCTCCACATCTACTACAGACCACCTCCACATCAGTCTGCTACAGACCACCTCCACATCAGTCTGCTACAGACCACCTCCACATCTACTACAGACCACCTCCACATCTACTACAGACCACCTCCATATCAGTCTGCTACAGACCACTTCCATATCAGTCTGCTACAGACCACCTCCACATCAGTCTGCTACAGACCACCTCCACATCAGTCTACTACAGACCACCTCCACATCAGTCTGCTACAGACCACCTCCACATCTACTACAGACCACATCCACATCAGTCTGCTACAGACCACTTCCATATCAGTCTGCTACAGACCACCTCCACATCAGTCTGCTACAGACCACCTCCACATCTGCTACAGACCACCTCCACATCAGTCTGCTACAGACCACCTCCACATCAGTCTGCTACAGACCACCTCCACATCAGTCTACTACAGACCACCTCCACATCTACTACAGACCACCTCCACATCTACTACAGACCACCTCCACATCAGTCTTCTACAGACCACCTCCACATCTACTACAGACCACCTCCACATCAGTCTGCTACAGACCACCTCCACATCAGTCTACTACAGACCACCTCCACATCTACTACAGACCACCTCCACATCAGTCTGCTACAGACCACCTCCGTATCAGTCTGCTACAGACCACCTCCATATCAGTCTGCTACAGACCACCTCCACATCTACTACAGACCACCTCCACATCAGTCTGCTACAGACCACCTCCACATCAGTCTGCTACAGACCACCTCCACATCAGTCTGCTACAGACCACCTCCACATCAGTCTGCTACAGACCACCTCCACATCTACTACAGACCACCTCCATATCAGTCTGCTACAGACCACCTCCACATCTACTACAGACCACCTCCATATCAGTCTGCTACAGACCACCTCCACATCTACTACAGACCACCTCCACATCAGTCTGCTACAGACCACCTCCACATCAGTCTACTACAGACCACCTCCACATCTACTACAGACCACATCCACATCAGTCTGCTACAGACCACCTCCATATCAGTCTGCTACAGACCACCTCCATATCAGTCTGCTACAGACCACTTCCATATCAGTCTGCTACAGACCACCTCCACATCAGTCTGCTACAGACCACCTCCACATCAGTCTACTACAGACCACCTCCACATCAGTCTGCTACAGACCACCTCCACATCTACTACAGACCACATCCACATCAGTCTGCTACAGACCACCTCCATATCAGTCTGCTACAGACCACCTCCATATCAGTCTGCTACAGACCACTTCCATATCAGTCTGCTACAGACCACCTCCACATCAGTCTGCTACAGACCACCTCCACATCTACTACAGACCACCTCCACATCAGGCTGCTACAGACCACCTCTCCAGCAGGTCGGCTACCGACCACCTCCACATCTGCTACAGACCACATCCACATCAGTCTGCTACAGACCACCTCCACATCAGTCTGCTACAGACCACCTCCACATCTACTACAGACCACCTCCACATCAGGCTGCTACAGACCACCTCTCCAGCAGGTCAGCTACCGACCACAGGCATCCCACACGGTATGAGAGCCCTTGGAATGGCTGTGTCCTATTATTCCTCACATGTAAACTAAATCTATTGTTCCAGTAGTGTATGACCATCTTGTTGTTGTGTGCACGTGTGCAGTGATGCCGAAATCTGATTGTTCTGCCAGAGAGAGGGAGAGAGAGAGAGAGAGAGAGAGGGAGGGATCGAGAGACAGAGAGAGAGAGGGAGAGGGATCGAGAGACAGAGAGAGAGAGAGAGAGAGAGAGAGAGAGAGAGAAAGAGAGGCTTGTCGAGGGTGTAGTTGTGTGTCACGACGGCCTGTTCAATTTGTTCTCCTCTTCTTCATTCCCTCTCCTCATTTCCTCTTTCCATTCCAGAACCTTCTCTATTCACTTATTGATTGGCTCTGTCATTGATCTGCCTCTCTGATCCATCCTGCATCTGTCCGCTGCTGACAGCCTTTTAATTGATGAGAAAGCAGGTCAAATTAAGCAATTAGGCCAAGTGGCGGAAAAAGACACAGAGCTTCACGTCTTTTTCAGGAGAGGGGAGAGAGTAAGGTATGGAGAGAGGGAGGGATGGAGAGAGAGAGGGATGGAGGGAGGGAAGGATGGAGAGAGGGAGGGATGGAGGGAGGAGGGATGGAGAGAGAGAGGGATGGAGGGAGGGAAGGATGGAGAGAGGGAGGGATGGAGGGAGGAGGGATGGAGAGAGAGAGGGATGGAGGGAGGGAAGGATGGAGAGAGGGAGGGATGGAGGGAGGAGGGATGGAGAGAGGGAAGGATGGAGAGAGGAGGTATGGAGAGAGGAGGGATGGAGGAAGGGAGAGATGGAGGGAGGAGGGATGGAGAGAGGGAGGGATAGAGAGAGGGAGGGATGGAGAGAGGGAGGTATGAAGAGAGGGAAG
>NW_028175962.1:80000-87500 GCF_949987555.1 Borostomias antarcticus
GGAGGTGTGTGTGTAGGTGTAAATGAAGGTACTCCACAGGTTTCATCATATATCACACTAAAGATGAAATCACTGATCACTGATATCAAAATACTACAATTAGTACATCACCAGTTTCATCAGTGTAGCCCTCAGTACTTACAGGCAGTGTGAAAGGTCAGCTCTTTCTGTGCTGCATCACTGTCTTGTAGTGAAGCAGAGCTTCTAGGACGAGAGAGCAGGAGGAGCAACACACACACACACACACACACACACACAGACACACACAGACGCAGACACACACACACAGACACACACAGACGCAGACACACACACACACACACACACACACACAGACACACACAGACGCAGACACACACACACACACACACACACACACACACACACACACACAGACACACACACACACACACACATACTAACTACTCACACGTGGTGGCTGCACAGCATCGTGACATGGGAATTTGTGTGAACGCATGATAGATGCATAAGTATAGGAATACCGTTCTACACTATACAGATGACAGGATACATGTTCATGCAAGTTTATACTTCAACACACTTGAGAGCACACACACACACACACAGGTTGTGGCACACACACACACACACACACACACACACACACACACACACACACACACACAACTCCCCTTGCGTAACCAGTGTTGCGGCACAGAGAGTGGTACCTTCAAATCATCGCCGTGGGCCATAACCTTCAAAACTCCAGTTGAAAACATTTCGCCTACTTTTTTTTAATCGCTATTTATGTTGACAGGACTTTGGCACATTGGAATGTTCAATCTATCAACGCTCCCCGTTTCAAAACTGCCTCACTTGCTCTCGGAGAAACAAGAAAGTCCCTTTAAACATGAATGAAATAGTATTGCTTTGGAACTCTCAGGTCTACTTCACAGTACCCCCCCCCTACCCCTCCCCCCTCCCTCCCCAGACAGCTTGAATTTTTAATGCTGGCTCCTGAATAGGTTTGTAATAAAGAATAGGTACGCTAAGTAGCATCAAATATTGATTTTGTACATTACCTTATGAATTTTTATTCTGTGGAATGATTAAATGTTTCATATTTTCAGCATTTGGGACTTTTCTGATGAATTCATGTGTGTTTATCGTGTGTGTATGTGTGTGTGTGTGTGTGTGTGTGTGTGTGTGCACACAACTGGTATTCCCAATTTGGGAGAATGAATAATGCAGCTTAGGTCCTGTGTGTGTGTGTGTGTGTGTGTGTGGGTGTGTGTGTCTGCGTCCTTCTCTGTAACTGAACTGAAATACTTACAGGTGAGTCACAGCCTTATCACGCAGTAAAAACAACCAAACACTTTAGCCCCTTTCCCACTGGACAAAAAACCCTGCTTACATCTTTAGTGGGTAAGGTTACAATCGGCTTTCATTTCAAATGACTGTACAATAATCACAGCTAGGCTATTTATCGGCTTCAGGCTGGGTAGTCCTAGTGGTGAGATAAAATGTTTTGTGAATACCAGATTCACAAAACATTTAATCTCACCGCTAGGAGTACTCCTGAATCGCATTAAAAGTTCCTAGCTAAGAGTTCCCTCCTAAAACCTATTCACAAAGCTAAACAAAGACCAACTCATACTAATAGTAGGGAGGTTAAAGGACATTTTACTGCAAGTCATGACACAAATGTGTGCTTTGGTGTGAAAGTACCTTAGGGCCATAGGAATAAATTAATCCAAAGAGACAAGTCAGATCACCCTTTGTATCTGAGATATACACATTTCTTCAAAATGGCCGCCGACAATACACTAAAGCCCATATATTTGCTTCTGTTATAGCTATAATGATAAAGTTGGTGTGTAACTGTACATTATTAAGGTCAAGGAATCAAACTAAACAGGTGCTAAGGCTAAAGAAATCTATTGCTTTATCCATACCAAGACTTTAGAGGCAAATTATGCACACTTTTATAAAAAAAACACAATTTTAAAGGTGCACTCACTGAAATAACAACTGAATGTGCAATATGATAAGTATTCTGAATGCAAATGTATTGAGTAGTGTGAAAGCAAATCCATAACTATATTTACAGTTGTATTTGGACACAATGACAAGTATTGTTAGTAAGACAAATGTTTCCGGTCAACAGTAAGAATAGGCTCAGCTGACAGACCTAGTATGGGGGCATGACCTATGGCAGCCACACAGAGACATGCATGGCAGCCTCCTAACGATACATTTACAAGGTGCCCTACATTCTGTCTTGCACTTGCAAATGGCTAGTTCGGGCATGTCCCCTGAAATTATGGGCATAGACATGTAGACTGGAGTTGGTGCAGAGTTGGGTGATCCCTGCTGCCATCCCCTTAGAGGGTGGGACTGGTGCAGCATCTTTGATCAGGGTATTCCCCCACACATGTCCACTCTAAAAAGAATAGACACATGATACCTGATTTAGAAAGCCCCTACTATATCCAATCTCACTGCATCCTGAGTAGTTCTACCATCTCCATTGCCACCACCACTAATGTCATCCACTGCAACAAAATCTGGCAAATCACAAATCTCCTTCAGCTCCTGGATGTTATCTATAACTCCATTGTAACATGCATGAAGTCTTTTAGGTTTGTTCCTGAGTTTAACAGATGAGGAGGGATCTAGAGGTTTTTCATTGCTTTCCTGTTGGCTGGACTGACATATGAAGCAAAAACTCCAGTCACAAGTTTCCATGATGGCAACATCTAGTGAGGGACTACTCTGAAATAAGAAATTTACTTACTTTAACATTGTGAGATGGATCAGATCATAGTTAACATATTTTCACTAAAGTAAAAAGCAATCATAACTAGAGGTGTCCCAATACCTCTTTTTGGCATGTTGGATTCAGAAGTCTTCTTGACTGCCTCTAACTTCTCCCGGACATAGAAGCTGTTTTTACCTCTCAAGCCCTTTGTGAAATACTCTTATCCCAAAAATTTTGAAATCCAAATATTATGACTGACACGTTCATTATTTCTAGGAGTTGCTCCTAAATCGGCGAGTTAAGACCAACTTTTAGCATTAAAATGTTTTGTGAATACCAGATCAACAGTGATGAAAACATGACACCCTGATAGACATGCTAATTTTCGCCGCATTTCCAGCGCGATGCTATGAGCGTGTCCGGAAGGCCTCCATGCTGTTTTCTACTGTTACCAATCACACTGGAAACACGACACCTGGGGCCTCATTTATCATTGAGGTACGCCTTCTTTTACACGGTCTTTTTCGCGAGTTCAGGCGTACGCCATTTGCCCCCCCCACATTGCGATTTATCAAGCCGTAAGGGCGAAAATTTAGTCGCCTTTCTCCGCGCTTTTGTAGGACACCTCTCCAGTTGGCGTACCGATTTACACGGTGTTCTACGCCCTTCTTGAACACAGGGGGAACTGGCGACGCCGGTGGTGCGTCGGTGAATTACTATGTTTGACGGAGAGAATAAGAGCGACAGTTCATGAACGCACAATCATGTAGGCTAATAGCCCAATTCGGCACCAACATATATCGCAATGCAAGATTAGACGTGTCCTCTAACCGGCTCATTCATGGTTCGATATGGATTTGTTCCCCAAACTGTACCTATGCGCTGTCCCAAACCCTTCCGCGCTATATGTCACACACTTAATGCAGGCACTCCATCAAACGCCAATCATTGACCAATTAGATTGTCATTAATATGTGATCATGTGGACCTGTTTGCTCTTTGGTAAGCATATAAATGACAGTCCTCCTGTGCGTAATGCGAGCCTAAATGAATCCGGCGCTACTCGGCCTACTGGCCGATAGAACTCCAAATAGGTGACGGCGATGGCGACTGCACCCACATAAGGGCACCATCAGTGAATGAATACGTCTATGTGAATCGCTAAAATGTGCACACTAGAAATACCCAAATCATATGTGACGCCGACATGCTCATCACAAGTGTAGTGGCACGGTGGCCTGGCTCCACGCATGACTCATTCATCCTGGCGCACAGCAGGGTAGGGCTAGACTGGAGGCAGGCGCTGCGCGTGACGGCTGGCTTGTTGGTGTGTTCATAGCCAAGATACATATTCTTTGTCTTATTTACTTTTAATCTTTATTAGCATTTTCCATCCATACAACGACAATACAATAAAACATAAAAACCTACAATAACAGCTTATGGGTACATCCATCCATGCAGCTTTTTTTTCTTACTCAAATATGACTATTTTAATATTAGTGGTATCATCACACTTCCTTCTATAATCCATCCATTTATCCCATCTCCCTTCTAACTTTCCTTCCTGCATCCTCAATGCATGCGTGAACCTCTCCCTAACATACATCTCCTCCACAACACCCACCACTGCTCCTTGGTTGGGGGTTCCACCTTATACCAAGCCCTCGTTATTGTCTTTTTACTAGCAACCAATAGTACTTTCACTAGGTATCTGTCCCCTCCTTGTACATCATCCCGTGTTATGTTTGCCAAGATATATATTCAAAGCTGATAAGAAGGTGGAGGCCGGCGCGCTGGAGGTGGAGGGTACAACTCGCGGGGGCACGACCGTCAGGTCCAGGACCACTGCAGACTCCCCCTCCTCTGAGTCCCACCCCACGTCAGAGTCTGGAGAAACAATTTCAATCATTTTCTTTGAGTTTGTCTGTGAACTTGATTATGCATTAAACATTTCATTGTGCAGCCATATTCATTTGATATGTTTTTCTGTTGGCAGCCAAATAAATGCTTAAGTGTGATTTACCGGGTGATTTAGATGAGAGTCTTAATAATGTGGTCTAACATTATGAAGTGGTCATCTGTGTTATCGTTCCCTGTTTTGGGTCCTGAATCAATCATAGCCTACCACAGAATGTGTGGAATGTTTGCTTTCCAACACTTTCAAATGTAGGCTCGTACAAATAGCTTACCTTCCGAAGATGATTTTCTTTCCTCGCGTGGACCTCACCAACAAGCACATGCACCTCCGTCTCCGAAAAGTTTCTCTTCTTTCCGCGTTTTTCCATAAACGTCTTTGTCTGTCCTTTGCTCCACGCTATATTATGTCGGTTCCTTCCGGGGAATCCCCGTTGTTCGCTGTCATAGTTTTGACCATATATGGTTGGATTAGGGCGTGGAGGGGGCGGAACACGGGGCGCGTGCGCGTACGCTCTCTTCCCCGCCCGTCTCGGATTTACCGTGCAGAAAAGGGCATACGACATTTTTGATAGATCCGAAAAGCGTGTAAATATTCTCGTCGTACGCTACATTGTGCATTTTCCGCGTTTTCGTCGTACGCCCTCTTTTACACCTGAATTTACACGCTCTTTGATAAATGAGGCCCCTGGGAACATTTTCGTGCCTTTTCTAGCGCGTCAAACGTGATACACCAGAACAAAACAAAACAAAACAAAACAAAACAAAACAAAACAAAACAAAACAAAACAAAACAAAACAAAACAAAACAAAACAAAACAAAACAAAACAGAAAGGCATTCTTGTCTACAGGTAATGGGAAAGAAGTTAATCACTTATTTTTAGCGGGGTTTCCCACATTTAAAAAAATAGCATACATGCTAATTTTGGTGGAAAAAGAGTACACTATACATACAGTATAGAGAGATCCAAAACAACTGACTAGCTAGCGTTTGATTGGACCAGCGCCCCGTATGGCTCTTGCTGGTATAGCAGGCTATAGAGGTTATACAGAGTAGTGGAACAGGAAGTTGGTCAGCTGGGGCGGATGAGTGTGCATAGAATACACTTTCCTTTTAAACCAGCAACCTGTGTTCAATTCCTAGAAAGAGCACTTGATGCAACTCAGCTTGCTCCAGACTTACTTTCACTTTGCAAGTTGCAACACACCTTTTCCGAGAGAGACCACAACATGACTATTACTTTTAATTTCCAATTTTACCGATTTTACCTGGAACCTTTAACAGCAAGAGCCTTTTTTCACATTTGAGATAAACTTCCATAGTGGATAAAAACTGATTAAATAGAGGTAAAATAAAAATAAAATAAAATAAATAAAATAAAATAAAATAAAATAAAATAAAATAAAATAAAATAAAATAAAATAAAATAAAATAAAATAAAATAAAATAAAATAAAATAAAATAAAATAAAATAAAATAAAATAAAATAAAATAAAATAAAATAAAATAAAATAAAATAAAAAATAGAAATGGTGCTCGGAGAAAAATAAAAGCTTTTTTTTAAAACTGGGTGCAATATACAGTAGTCTATCAATATTCCTCTTATTGAGGGAGAATTTCTTGCTACCGATCAAACATGCGTTAGCTACTGTACAGTATGGCCACGTGCATTCTTCTTTGAAATGTTTGCATTTTTCTTCACTTCTTCCTCCTTTTTGGGGCCATTTTATTTCTGAATTGTAGAACTCATTTTCTAACTTTAGCACACATTTTTTGTTGTTGACTAGTTGGGCTGGGCCTCGTACAGACAACGTCTCAGCTGACAGCTCACTTAGGTTAAATACTGTAAATAACAATTTG
Source organism: Borostomias antarcticus (assembly GCF_949987555.1). NCBI lineage: Eukaryota > Metazoa > Chordata > Actinopteri > Stomiiformes > Stomiidae > Borostomias > Borostomias antarcticus. The sequence goes on from NW_028175962.1 coordinate 86,502, forward strand.
TGCTACGAGCTGTACATGGTGCTCATGTCAGCCAGACTAGTATATGGCTGCTTCCCAAACTTTATTCAGTTAGTTTCATTCATTCATTCATTAAAACCATTATCAGTGGTTGAATAAGTAGGTGGACAAGGAGGTGGTCTCGAGGCACTCTGATAAAGTTAAAAGTCACGTGTCCGCTACCTAGTAAAGGACTTTTAACTTTATCAGAGTGACGCGGGACCAGCTGGCTTGTCACCATGGATAGTGCAGTTTTGAGCTATTAATTCATCTACAACTAGCCCTACCCTAAAGGGCACCTGGACTGCTATTTTAACAAAGCCAACACTGCTTTGACCCAGCACAGAACTCTCAATCTTTTATCCTCATTATGGTTTTGTATAAGGCTACTAATTCTGAATTTGTGTGAGAGCCAATGATGAGTAATGTTCATGACCTCTGCCCTACACATATTGTACAGTTCTGTTGTCATGCCTGAACCTAATCATTCGGTATGCATGTCTAAACAGAAAGTATTTTCCTCCAGCATTTTGCCAAACCTGTTATATCTGCTACAGCCATGTGAAGCACCAGCTCTATGAAACAGTCTACTTGGTTACTCAGTTGTTTTGGGATCAAAACATTCACAGTACTTTGTCGTTTTGCCCACATGATGATGTTGGTTGGTCAATCTTAGGTACAGTACAATCTTCAGTGGGAAGGGAAGGGACATTAAAAATGAAACGTGCAAGTGTGTGCGTGTGTGTGTGTGTGTGTGTGTGTGTGTGTGTGCGTGTATGTGTATGCAAGCGCGTGTGGTTGTGTGTGTGTGTATGCACGTGCGTGTGTGTGTATGTACGCAAGCATGCATGTGTGTGTGTGTGTGTATGCACGCGCGCGTGTGTGTGTGTGTGTGCTGGGGGCTGGCTGTGAAGGGATAATTAACATAATGCTATGATTAGCCATGCAGACAACTGGCCACAGGCTCTTAGAACAGAATGGGAGGAATATAAAGAAAACAGT
>NW_028175962.1:97500-100000 GCF_949987555.1 Borostomias antarcticus
TTCTTCTGGGGGACGGACAGCTGGTCCTGCGCCAGAGACAGGGCACTCAGGGAGGCATGAGAGACAGGGGGACACTCTGGCTGGGTTAAGTCTTTGGAGAGGGAGAGAGAGAGGAAGGAGAGAGAAGAAAGAGAGAGAGAAGAGAGAAAGAGAGAGAGAGAGAGAGGGGAGAGAGGAAGGAGAGGGAGAAGAGAGAGAGGGAGAGAGAACACAGAGAGAGGAAGGGGAGAGAGAGAGAGGTGTACAGTGACACACTGGGACTTGTGATTTGTCATGGTGTCCAAAGGAAGAGGCCCAGGCCCATGTTAACCTTTCCAGGAGAGACTCAGGGGGGAAGACGCTGGGGCTGTGCCCAGGCAAGGTTCACTCAAGGGGGGTGTGAGTCTCAAAGACGCAGCTTGGCCATTAACCAGGGAAAGGTTAACCCACTGGGCGACAGCGGCGGGACTCAGGCTCTCAGTAGCAGGGTTAGCTCTCAGTAGCAGGGTTATCTTTCAGTAGCAGGGTTAGCTCTCAGTAGCAGGGTTAAATCTCAGTAGCAGGGTTAGCTCTCAGTAGCAGGGTTATTTCTCAGTAGCGGGGTTAGCTCTCAGTAGCGGGGTTAGCTCTCAGTAGCGGGGTTAGCTCTCAGTAGCAGGGTAGCTCTCAGTAGCGGGGTTAGCTCTCAGTAGCAGGGTTATCTCTCAGTAGCGGGGTTAGCTCTCAGTAGCAGGGTTAGCTCTCAGTAGCAGGGTTAGCTCTCAGTAGCAGGGTTAGCTCTCAGTAGCGGGGTTATCTCTCAGTAGTGAGGTTATCTCTCAGTAGCGGGGTTAGCTCTCAGTAGCAGGGTTAGCTCTCAGTAGCAGGGTTATCTCTCAGTAGCGGGGTTATCTCTCAGTAGTGAGGTTATCTCTCAGTAGCGGGGTTATCTCTCAGTAGCAGGGTTAGCTCTCAGTAGCGGGGTTATCTCTCAGTAGCAGGGTTAGCTCTCAGTAGCGGGGTTAGCTCCCAGTAGCAGGGTTAGCTCTCAGTAGCAGGGTTAGCTCTCAGTAGCAGGGTTAGCTCTCAGTAGCAGGGTTAGCTATCAGTAGTACAGCTAGCTCTCAGTAGTGAGGTTAGCTCTCAGTAGCAGGGTTAGCTCTCAGTAGCAGGGTTATCTCTCAGTAGCGGGGTTAGCTCTCAGTAGCAGGGTTAGCTCTCAGTAGTGGGGTTATCTCTCAGTAGCAGGGTTAGCTCTCAGTAGCAGGGTTAGCTCTCAGTAGCGGAGTTAGCTCTCAGTTGCAGGGTTAGCTCTCAGTAGCGGAGTTAGCTCTCAGTTGCAGGGTTAGCTCTCAGTTGCAGGGTTAGCTCTCAGTAGCAGGGTTAGCTCTCAGTAGCGGGGTTAGCTCTCAGTAGCAGGGTTAGCTATCAGTAGTACAGCTAGCTCTCAGTAGTGAGGTTAGCTCTCAGTAGCGGGGTTAGCTCTCAGTTGCGAGGTTAGCTCTCAGTAGCAGGACTAGCTCTCAGTAGCACACCACTGTAGTAGCTTTGGCGAGGCTTTGTTCCTCCAAGCCAAGATTAACCCTTAAGGGTCAAACAGACAAGGTTAAACCTGGAAGAGAAACACTCACAGCATATTGGAGCTATAGTGGATGTAATTCTCTTCTCCTCTCCATCCCCAGTGGATCAATATCCTCTCTGTGCAGGCATTTATATGCAGCCGGGAGGTGGGGGTGTGGAGGGAGGGAGGGCAAAGAGGCGGAGGAGAGGAAGGATTGACAGCATAGGTGGAGGCGGAGAGAGGCTGGGAGATGAAAGGGGGAGGAAGGGATGGGACCCACAAATATGATTAGGAACAAAGGGAGAAAACAGGAGTGAGAAAGAGAAAGAGTGGATGGATTAGAGGGTGCGTGTGCTCGAAATCACCGTCATTGTCAGACACAGTGGCCAATTAGGGTCTGGACAGTGATGGAGGGCTGTCTTATTGGCTTGACAGATTAATGCGCTCGTCCTCGTTAGCATAACCATTATCATCAGCATGATCATAATAGATAGAAACAAGGAGAGTTCAGCGTGTGCATGTGTGTGTGTGTGTGAGAGAGAGAGAGAGAGAGAGAGAGAGAGAGGATTTGCTTAACAAACTGTGAGGAATACCTACAGTATACTGTACAACTGACTGCAATAACTACATGTTTTGGCCTTGTAATCCTTCCATTCATCCAGGTTGGAAACCAGTCAAGTGTAATGCTGTTTGTCACTTACCCTTAACCCTGACCTAAGCCACTGAGTCGCACACTCTTAACAGTTACACCTAGCATCTTCTCGTGAAATGTGTCGTAGAGCCTGCGTTTAAAAAAGCAATTGGAAATGTGCCACGCTCTAGAATGCATTCCTAACGTGTCATGGCAATAATAAATATGCATTGAAATGACACATTACACATGATATCGAATTAAACATGGTACTGTTCTGATGTTTGAGTTGAACCTTCATCGGTCTTCTGTGCGAGGACACCTGAGTGTGGGCACTTGTGGAAGAGGTT
>NW_028175962.1:110000-122500 GCF_949987555.1 Borostomias antarcticus
CTAGTTGTTGAGCCCAATGTTGTTCTAGGGAGGAATTCTCCTTTAAGTTATGGATGTCCCAAATCTCTGCAACTAAATTAGGACATGACCGAGGTGCTCTTTGTGGGTAATGAAACCCAGAGGCAGAATGCTACAGTAGGTCCTCGTTGCTTGGTCCACTGGCATGAAGGCAAGCATCAGGCAAGGAACCTTGAATGTTATTATTGAGTTTATCTTTGAAGCATGTGTCAGCAATATAAAAAAGAAATCTGCTTTTTGTCAATGTAATAGCATCGCTAATGTCTGTTTGTTTTTTTGTTTTTTTACCACAGTGAATAGCAATTGATGCATGCTTTTATAAGAAATAGGCTAGACTATTGCAATGACCTTCTTTCTGGTCTACCCAAATCAACAATAAATCAGCTGCAGCTGGTTGAGAACTCTGCTACACATCTTCGTCCAAGGACCAGAAAGAGGTCAGGTGACTCTTGCTTTAAGAGCCTACAGTAGGTGCTCATTTTAATTTCCTGTCTTTTTTGGAGCTCTTCACTGTATTTATAACATCTCACTTTAAGCATTTTTTGTATTAAATATATTTAGGCATTCTATCTGTAATTTCTATCACAGTTCTCTACGTAATAGATGGCATTTAATTGTCAGAATGACTTGTAACATGTCTATAAATGCATATTTACTATGCCACATCATAAGACAGTTGAGAGAGACACAGAGGTGCCTGAACACACACAACATGCCTCTCAACAGCACACGACGGGTGATAAAAGGACATTACAAAAATCTTTTCTTGTATCGTATCTGGAGCAGCTATTGATGTTTCAGCCAGATAGATTGCTTGGATAATTATCTAAGTAAACAGATAATTGGCCACGATAATTAGCCATTTTAGGATATTGTCTGTGATTAATAATATTGGCCTCTGTCAAACACTCCCGATGGCTATCCACACAGAGCACATCTCTCTACTGACAACCGACAAGGGAATCAATGCCAAGACTATATCTTCTTTAGAGCACACATGCATGTGCACACACACACACACACACACACACACACACACACACACATACAGACACACACACACACACACACACACACAAGGACAAAAAGTACATTCATCAACACACCACAACTATATTATTGCACAGAGATGGTGAATGGATGAATGCAACACATGCGCTGTATTGTATTGAATTGTATCGCCACTAGTATTTCGCCTGTCTTGTCCTTGCATTTTGTTTATTGCTACAAACAAACCGGCCCAGGGAAATTTCTAGCATGTGAAAACCATACCTGGCAATAAACCTCTTTCTGATTCTGATTCTCATTTGCATTGAACCTTTGAGGAAAAGGAAACAAGGACTGTTTGGACCTCAAGCAAAAATAGAGGAATAGGGATCGGGTTCTGTTTAGTGTGAGGTAAAATGTTTACTCGTGTGTTTAGTGTGAGGTAGAATGTTTACTCATGTGTGTTTGTGACGTCTTTGAAGTGATTTTGGGTGGAAACTCGTCCTGGGAGCCGAGCTGCTGTGTGTATGGGTAAGCAGAGGCATGACTGGAGTGGTCTTTTGTTGAGATGAACAGGCAATAAAGCCAGACATAAACAGGCTGTGTGTGTGTGTGTGTGTGTGTGTGTGTGTGTGTGTGTGTGTGTGTGTGTGTGTGTGTGTGTGTGTGCGTGCGTGTGTGTGTTACATTGATCACATTAGCAGGTGTTGCTCAGCTGTTGAAATGACTAGCTTGACCTGACACTACCCTCTAACCCTTGTTAGGCACACACACACACCCCTCTCTCTCTCTCTCTCTCTCTCTCTCTCTCTCTCTCTCTCTCTCTCTCTCCCCCCCCCCCCCCTCTCTCTCTCTCCCTCCCCCCCCTCTCTCTCTCTCTCTCTCTCTCTCCCCCCCTCCCCCTCTCTCTCTCTCTCTTGCAAACTGACTGTGTGAACTGGGCAGATCTCACCTGGTTGTCTGGTGGAAATTCCCTGCTCTGACTCACCATATATGATGTGAGTGTGTGTGTTTCTGTGTCTTTGTCTCTGTGTATTTATGTGTGTGAGTGTGTGTGTGTGTGCGTCTGTGTGTATATGTGTGTGTCCTTTCTGCATCTGATTCTAATCATTGGGAGTTTTTGGGACGCTGCACACACACACACACACACACACACACACACTCACAAACACTTCCACACAAACAAGTCCCAGTCTGCGGGAATGATCTCAATAGCCGCCCTGGAATACCTTCTCGCTAGAGCTGCTAAACACCAGCAGAGGTCCTGAAATCTTTGTCTTCTAACAGCTGCCTGGCCTTCCTCCATACCCAACTGCACTAGTTCTTTATGCTCACATTCCCTTCCACTTTAGCTTCTGTTCTCGCTTAACGCCTCCCCTCTTTCCCGTGCCATTCTAGACAGTCTTTATGTGTAAGTGTCTGGCATGTTTTTACACCGTACCTGAGGGGTTCGGGTCATTTTCATTTCAATTGCCATCATTTCAGCCACATAATGGCATACAGAATCAAATTATAGATTCACAATAGGCAATAATCCGGCGTGAAGAGTGTGGAGTGTGTGAACGGGGTGAATGAGAGGAGATGACTGCCGTTCTTTTGTCGTCGTCCCCCCCCCCCACACATCGTCTGACTTCCTTTCAACAGCCAAGGACACTCTCGCTTCCCCTGTCCTGCCCTCGTCTCCTCGCTCCCTCTTCTCCCCGCTGAACAGCGAGACCGCGGCCATCTCTGTCCCGAACATCGCTTTCACCGTGGCCCTACCCCAGGACAAAGGCAGTGAGCTGCACACACACACACACACACACACACACACACACACAGATACACATGTTGCAGGCCCTCTGATATGTGGCGGTGGATTGATCCAACTCTTTTATCCGCTAAATAACTTCCCATCGATTGGTCCGGGGCGGAGGGGAAGGAGAGGGGGGGTGATAGCGCAGGCGAGACATGTGCAGGGAGAATTAGCGCTCGCCAGTATCCAGGCTCTGTCCACACGGTGAACCCCCCACCCCCAGGAGCCGGGCGCCAGTGCGTCCGCCGCATGGCAGCCATGGCGGGCTGGAGGTTGAGGAGAGGGGTGTTCAGAGACACCGAAAGGAAAGGGTGCGTCTTTGCACATCATTCAGACCAGGGGTGCGTTAAAATTCAGCGAACATAGTGCATGTTTGCGAACGTTAGCAAACTATTTTCCGTTAGCGAACTATTTTCCGTTAGCTTTGTGTTCGCCGCAAACGTTTGCTAACAGAAGCTAACAGTCTGGAGAGGTAGTTCGCCAGTAATGGAATGAGGATCACAATGGAACCTAGGCTTGTAGCCTAACAGTATTTTGGAACATTGTTGCGTTTATGCGAACTATTTGGAATGTTCATTAAAAGCCGTTCAAATGTGACCGTTTTGAGAAAACATGTTTGCGACGAACGTTCGCCTCTGTTAGCTGAATTTATAACGCAGCCCAGATCACGTCTCTCAGATCACTGTTTGTTTGTTCAGTCGGATGCCATGGAACATTCTCAACTCAACTCAACTTTATTTATAGAGCGCTTTAAAAACAACCATGGCTGCAACAAAGTGCTGTACATGAGTAATCATAAATACATAAATACAAACAGTAACAAAACAATAAAACAATAAAAATAATAAAATACAGTAGGGCAATTTAAAACAGGAGCAAAGTCTCATGGCCGGTTGAAAGCCAAGGAATAAAAATGGGTTTTAAGACTAGTTTTAAAAATGGACGGTGATGAAGCCTGTCGAATGTGCAGGGGTAGGTCATTCCAAAGTTTGGGGGCAGCGACTGAAAAGGCTCTATCCTCCCCTGAGCTTCCGCTTTGACCTCGGTACCTCCAGGAGCAGCTGGTCAGCTGACCGGAGGCACCGGGCAGGAGCATGAGGATGGAGCAGCTCAGAGAGGTAGGCCGGGGCGAGACCATTTAAAGATTTAAAAACAAATAAAATAATCTTAAAATGAACTCTAAAGTGCACAGGCAGCCAGTAGAGCGAGGCCAAAATTGGTGTTATGTGCTCCGTCTTTCGTGTATCAGTTAAAAGACAGGGACCAGCATTCTGAACCATCTGGAGACGTGCAAGAGAGGCCTGGCTGACTCCCATATAAAGTGCGTTACAGTAATCCAGCCGAGATGTGATGAAGGCATGGATTACTGTTTAAGTGCTGACGTGCGAGAATGGGCTTGACCTTTGCCAACTGCCTCAAATGAAAGAAGCTGGACTTGACTACTGTACTGATTTGGCGATCGAGTTTAAAATCAGTGTCCATCTTAAAACCCAAGTTCGAGACGGTTTGCTTGACATACTGTGCCAGGGGGCCCAGGTCAACAGGGGGGAGTTCACGTGCGCCGTTGGGACCAAACACCATCACTTCAGTTTTGTTTTCATTAACACTTAAAAAGTAAAACATACAACCAAATGCTAAAACGGCTAATGCTACCGTTGGCTGAGCTAGCACCTCATGCAGCGGTAGACGATAGCAGCGTATTAGTTAGATGATTAGTGCTATATATAATGAATGGCGGAACACAAGGAGGTTGGTTGGGGGGGGCGCACTTCTCATTTGTCTTTGGAGGTGGCGCGTGTTCGCTCCCAGCAACTTCCCAGAGAGCACCACTGCCACCCCTAACCCTAACCTTTCGATTTTCATACTTAAACCTCATCTAATCATTTGTTTTTTTTATGACTAAACTTATCATTTGTTGATGTTTTTTCTCCCTACCTTATCCCTAAAACCATTTAGCTTTAGCATTTTGCTAAACCTGCATCGAGGCGCTAGCCCAGCAAACGGTAGCATGAGTCTTTTTGGACCCTCAACAATCTGAGCATTTAGCCGTTTTTCCCATGCGAGGTTGGTTCAGTATATTGAACTAAAAGAGCAGCATGTTCCCATGGTATCTGCTGGTAGAGTGCTTTGGTGTCATCTGCATTGGCTCTACAGGTATTAGCTATTTCATATCATGACTGGAGGGAGTGTGGATACACCCCGGTCTGCTCCTCCCACGGACCCCCAGGGAGGCCACTCTCTGCCCATAGAGGGTTCAGAGGGTAATTGGATATATCGCTGCGAAAAACATTTAAAATCCAGAATCAATATCTGCCTCTCTAATGCTTTTCCTGAAGAAGTGCTCCCTTCTGTAGCAACGGACCCTCTCTCACTGTACCTTTCTTTCTTTCTTTCTTTCTTTCTTTCTTTCTTTCTTTCTTTCTTTCTTTCTTTCTTTCTTTCTTTCTTTCTTTCTTTCTCCCTCCATCTTTCTTTCTCTTTCTATCTCCCTCCATCTCACCTCCCCCCCTCCCACTCTCTCTCTCTCTCTCTCTCTCTCTCTCTCTTTCTGTCACCCACACACATACACACACACGCACATACACACTTATCTTTTTTACAGTCTCTCACCTCATATGTGGGCCAAGGGTTCCATGGGGGGTCAATGAGATAAAGGGCGCTGGGGGGCAGGATGAAGTGGACCTTGGGGGGGTCTTAGAATTGAACAGCATATGATGTTTCTATGAGAACGGATGGTTAACGTCAACGTTGTACAAGAGTGAATCATCCATGCTTTCACACTGACACAGCACATGTGCAGTCAACACCTTCCCTACACATTCCACCATTACATATGGGTTCTATGTGTGTGTGTGTGTGTGTGTGTGTGTGTGTGTGTGTGTGTGGCAGGGGGGAGTATGGGGCTTTGGACAGTGAATGACAGAGACAGACAGTATGAACTAGAGTGTTTCCCGAATCCCTCTCTCCTCAGCTGTCTACACCTGACTGGCAAGGGGTCAAGGGTCAGGTGAAGGGTTAAGGGTCAGGTCTTAATAAAAGCTGTGACCCCACTAAACCACACCTACAGTACAAGCACTGTTGCCAAACGAGCAACTGTCTACGCATTAGTGTAGTGTGTGTGTGTGTGTGTGTGTGTGTGTGTGTCTGTCTGTCTGTCAGTTCGTAAGTGGGGAGTGGTTATTCAAGTGCCAGAGACTCAGGCACCATGCCAGTATAACAAGGCCACTGGCTTTCCCCCAGAAAAAATGCTCCCTCTTACCCTCCTCCACGAAATCTTTCTTACTTTCTCTTTCTCTCTTTCTCAATCAATTTCTCTCTCTTCCTCTCTCTATATGTCTCGTTCTTTCTCTCCCTCGCTCTCTTTATCTCTGTCTAACTCTTAACTTTCTTTCTCTGTCTCAGACACACACACACACACACACACTCGTCTTCTTTCTCCATCTTAACCGTGTACCCTTCTCTAAGGCAAACATGTTTTTACTTTGTATTTTTGATATACAAGTGACTGTTCATAATTAGTATGTGAATTAGAGCACAGAAACGGTGGTGGTAAACATGTAGCACCATCACATGCAGCTGGAGAGGGATCAGGATGAGAATATTCTGGAATATAAAGTTGGCGTTGAAAGAGAATCAGGGGAGCCTATGAAAACAAAGGAAGGAAAGAGTGAGAAGGAGGAGAGAGAAAGTGAGGAAGGGAAATTAATGGGGGAGGAGTTTGTGTGTGTGTGTGTGTGGGGGGGGGGGGCAGGGTAGAGGCCCTATCCAATATAAACAGTGTGTCAGATTTAACACTTGTGTAGAAAAGGCATTGCATAATGACTTCATCTGAGGCATGGCTATCTCTAGAACCTCCATTCTCACACGTCTACAGGGAGAGAGAGAAAAGGAGAGACTTTTACTTTTACTATTACACTTACGTATTCACTCAAATCACATTAGCCCTTTGAATTGAATTTAATTGAAATTGAATTGAGAGAGAGAATGTGTGTGTGTGTGTGTGTGTGTGTGTGTGTGTGTGTGTGTGCGTGTGTGTGTGCGTGTGTGTGTATGTGCATGTGTGTGTGTGTGTGTGTGTGTGTGTGTGTATGGGGTGTGAAAAGTGCCCTTTGGTTGCTTGTTCAAGCTTACTTACAACGTGTATGTATGTGTGTGTGTATGTGTGTATGTATATACATACACACACACATACAGACATACACACACGTTCGTGTGAACAAGCAGAGCTCACTGCAAAACATGCGCACATGCGCGGTAGTTCGCTCGCGCTTTAAATGAATGGGGGAGCTCACGTGACCGAATGACTGTTTGCGTTGTGAGTTGTGAGCTCAGTGGGGCGTGTATGTGTGTGTGTATGTGTGTGTGTGTGTATGTATGAGATCGAACATAGCCTACATACATACACACACACATACAGACACACATACACCTTCGTTCCAACCAGCGCAGCTGTATGTGAAACCGCTTGCGCATACCATCGCGGTAGCCACCGCACTTCCGCGTGACGTCACCGAATGCTCTGCCGCTGTTTAGAGAAGAGCGTGTATGTGTGTATGTATGTGTGTGTGTGTGTGTGTGTGTCTGTGTGTCTGTTTCGACTCGCTTAATGAAGGACTTCGATACATCGCTTCAGAGAATGAAGACGACTATGGTAAATATAGCACTAAAAATATTAATATCTGCGTGGTTAGATGACAAGACCATGCTTTGTGGGTAGATCGTATGCCAAATCAATTTGTTTTTTTGTTTAGATGGGGGAGAGCCGGGTCAAAAGTCGCGCAGGACAAAAGTCGCGTTCCCATTTTCTCCAGAATGACTGGACCTGCAAATATGTGGTTATACATGCCTGCACATATTACCGTGTACGAGCTCCCTTCAAATTTTGGGCGCGATCGCAGCAGATTTGACAGAGATATCGATGGAAAACCACTTTTGCCCCATATAAGTAAAATCATGGTCTCATAAGCATTTTTCGATTGTAAAATTGTGTTAAATTGTTTTAGTTTGCAAACATATGCAATTTTCTTAGCATATCTACTGGCTACATGATAACATAGCTTTCAAGTTTCGTGCGAGCAAGTCGTGCCTGCAAGCCAGGGAGAAATGACAGGAGACCGTGGCGGAAGTCGCATCCCGTAAGCAGGGGTGGCCAACCCGCGGCTCCACGCCCGTCAATGTGCGGCTCCTCCATTCATTGATTAAAAAAAAGTTGGCTTGCGGCTCTTTCATCCTTTCATTAAAAAATAAATTCATTCATTCCATAAGAACGTTTCTCTCTCTCTCTCTCTCTCTCTCTCTCTAGTTTCGCTGTGCATTTCTTCCTGCCCATTTTAGTTTATTGCAGATTTGTCATAAAATCATGATTGTTTCGCTAGGTCGCGAGGAAGTCGCGTGAGAACCACTTCAAACCAATCATTTAGGTAGCAAATCACCTTGGTAACAAAATAGTTGTAAACAAAATAATTTGCTCTGCGTGGGGACAAACACAAAACGAATGTATTATTAGACATATCATAATAATATATAGCCTTCAACGACCTCCTGAGCTGTCTGCCTGATGGTCTCAGGGCTGAAGAGACCGCGCGTCGTTTTCCTCACCCTAACTCTTGGCATGCTGTCAATGAAAGAAAATACATTGTAGGCCTAAATAAACATGGTTTTAGGCTATTGTGTTTATGTAGGCCTAGGTTAAGCTATTTGTGTTCATAAGGTAACGTCATCGTAAACGAAAGTAGCCTATATAATCCAATTGACTGGAACCAGGGGGTTTGACAAAAGTTAAGAGGCAAAATAATTTGTCTTGACTGCATTTAAGATGTATCTGTAAGGGGGCTGGTTCGCTAGCTGACCCAAACGCACGGACAGTTCCAAGCCCAGAGGGCGGTTTAATACAAAGCGGAGGTACAGAGGGCAAGGCAAAGGGTAGTCAAGTTCAGGCAGGTGTCAATCTATCAACAAACAATGTCCAGAAAACGTAATCCAAGCCGTGGTCGAGGTCCGGGGAGAATGGGTCGGGGAAGCCGTGTGTCAGTCCAGGAAAAGAGCAGCAAACAAACCGGAATCACAACGAATCTTAGAGAAGAACGTTGGGAAGACCGGGTTCTTATAGGGGAGGTGATTGGATGAGTAGTGGCAGCAGGTGAGCCGCGCCCTCGGAGCTCGTTAGCGGAACCGTGTTCAGGTGTGCGGGGTGATTACGTCGAAGGGCGCGCAGAGCGCGCGCTGAAGTGGAAGGCCGTGGCGCGCGCGCTGCGGGAACGGTGGTGGGAGCTAGAGAGCGCACAGGCGGAGGCGGAGCCGTAACAGTATCTTTCACATTAAAACTGCATACAAAGCTGACCAATAGCATTAGAAAGATCTCTTCGAGAGCTTTAATTTCACCTGTTCATTCTGCCCAAATGTCACTCGCGCACCCCCTGGTTCTAAGCCATCAGAATGCGACTTCTGTCACTCTACGGCAGGGGTTCCCAAACTTTTCAGCCCGCGACCCACAAAATAACGGTGCCAGAGACTCGCGACCCCCACTATCCCCGGAGGTGGTTAAATGTCCGCGCGCACACGCACTAATAGGCCTACGCTATTCAAACACGGGCATAAACGGCACAAAACACAAAATAACATAACAGCCGAACAACTATAATATTAATTTATATAGTAATTACATTTAGTAAGCTTACCTAATGCGATGGATGGGCACTATGCTATACTCTTCCTTTAGTTTGTTGTCAAGTTTTGTGAAAATGTCCTGGCCTGTGCACGTCCCATCCAGCGCAGTGCACATATGTCCTCCTCGAGTTTTCCATCAAAACTGTATCTGACGAATACAAGCAGCTGGGCATCATTTGCTATATCTGTGGTTTCATCTAACTGCAAAGCATATCTCCCTGCTTTCTTTACTCTGTCAATCAGTTGAGCCTTTATGTCCTGGGCTAGGTCGGTGATGCGCCGGGCAATGGTATTGTCAGACAGCGGCACTGATTCAATCTCACGGGCCAGTTATCCCCATGCATATTCCGACTTATAGCTATAGCAGCGGGTTTGATTAAGGTTTCCCCGATTGTGTGTGGCTTTTTTGCCTGTGCAATTAAGTACGCCACCTCATATGATGCCTTTTGCGCTTTGGTGGGGATTGTTGCTTGTTCCGTTAGCACTTTCTCAAGCGTCGAAGCATTTTTACGGGCTTTAGGCTTTCATTTGCAAGCACCTCCGTGCACACGACACACTGGGGATGTACTTTGTTGATAACGATGCATACGAATCCATACCGGATATATTCCTCTCTTTTAATCGTTTTTAAACGAATGTACAAATGAATAAACGAATATCAGAATGCATTTCACACATTCTGATAATTGGCACCAAAAAAACACACTTTCTGGAAATTATCTCGCGACCCCCGGGAGTCATCTCGCGACCCCCACTTTGGGAACCACAGCTCCACGGGATGCGACATTTGTCCCGCCACGGTCTCCTGTCATTTCTCCCTGGCTTGCAGGCACGACTTGCTCGCACGAAACTTGAAAGCTATGTTATCATGTAGCCAGTAGATATGCTAAGAAAATTGCATATGTTTGCAAACTAAAACAAGTGAACACAATTTTACAATCGAAAAATGCTTATGAGACCATGATTTTACTTATATGGGGCAAAAGTGGTTTTCCATCGATATCTCTGTCAAATATGCTGCGATCGCGCCCAAAATTTGAAGGGAGCTCCTACACGGTAATATGTGCAGGCAAGTATAACCACATATTTGCAGGTCCAGTCATTCTGGAGAAAATGGGAACGCGACTTTTGTCCTGCGCGACTTTTGACCCGGCTCTCCCCCATCTAAACAAAAAAACAAATTGATTTGGCATACGATCTACCCACAAAGCATGGTCTTGTCATCTAACCACGCAGATATTAATATTTTTAGTGCTATATTTACCATAGTCGTCTTCATTCTCTGAAGCGATGTATCGAAGTCCTTCATTAAGCGAGTCGAAACAGACACACAGACACACACACACACACACACACACATACATACACACATACACGCTCTTCTCTAAACAGCGGCAGAGCATTCGGTGACGTCACGCGGAAGTGCGGTGGCTACCGCGATGGTATGCGCAAGCGGTTTCACATACAGCTGCGCTGGTTGGAACGAAGGTGTATGTGTGTCTGTATGTGTGTGTGTATGTATGTAGGCTATGTTCGATCTCATACATACACACACACACACATACACACACACATACACGCCCCACTGAGCTCACAACTCACAACGCAAACAGTCATTCGGTCACGTGAGCTCCCCCATTCATTTAAAGCGCGAGCGAACTACCGCGCATGTGCGCATGTTTTGCAGTGAGCTCTGCTTGTTCACACGAACGTGTGTGTATGTCTGTATGTGTGTGTGTATGTATATACATACACACATACACACACACATACATACACGTTGTAAGTAAGCTTGAACAAGCAACCAAAGGGCACTTTTCACACCCCATATGTGTGTACGTGTGTGTGTGTGTGTGTGTGCGTGCATGTGTGTGAGTGCGTGTGTGTGTGTGTGTGTGTGTGTGTGTGGTTATTCACTGCACTTCTTAGCTTTTCTGTGATGATCGAAACATGGGCTGTGTGTACCACAGTCTCATAAAAGCTTTTTAGCTGAAGTATCTGGTGGTTGATAAAACCACAAGCACGCTTTTTACCTGACAATCAGTGACAACTGACATTTTCACTTCTGCTTCTGATGCTGGTGATTCGGAAGACAGCTACTCACACTGGAACACAACTGAATAAATATCACATTTTGACCTAACCTTCCATCAAAGACATATCTCTTGTTGTTTGTTACAAACCCAAACCCAAACCACAGGTCTAACCTTAACCATCATCTAGTAGTCCCTGTGACACTTGCAGGAAGTGTCAATATTTCGCATGTCTTCTCTCAGCTCTTTCTAAACTGCCATATTTGCTAATCGAAGGTTAATCATGCTACACAGAACATGCCTGTTACTGAGTCATAAACTGTCACACGTGCTCATGGTATTAGCTAACTCCCCAACTCATAAATACACCCACACATGCACGCATGCACACACACGCACGCACACGCATGCACACACACACACGCACACACACACACACACACACACACCGTTAACTGACTACCTCTGGGACAGAAGTGCAAGACGACCATTTTTGTTTCCTGTTTTTGTGGAAATGGAACTGTGTCAAAGGCAAAACAAAACTGGTAGAAAATAACTGATCCCTAACACCCCCCCACCGACACACACACACACACACACACACTGTACATACTCTCTCTCTCTCTCTGCCTCACACACACACACACACACATACACACACACAAACCAGCCTGGTGTGGGAACAACCAAATACAAATATGTTTTGAGGCTCCTAAACAACTAATACTACCACTTGATAGCGCTGGCGCCTCGTGTGGCAGCAGTCGATATAGCAGGTTATAGGCTCTATTAAAAATGTGGAAATGAGAATGTCAGGTCGGAGTGGATGGGTGTCTGTATAATGCACTTTCCTTGTATGTTTTAAACCTGCATGGCAATAAAACAAATTCTCATTCTAATTCTGATTTGGAGCCAGTGACCCGCATTCACATCCCAGTGGGAGGAGTGCTGTTCTCAACTTTCATCACATTCACTTTAACAACCATAACTTTTACCAGCGA
>NW_028175962.1:138688-153688 GCF_949987555.1 Borostomias antarcticus
CACACTCACACACAAACTTTTTTCATTAATTTTTTCTGCACACACTCACACACAGACAAAGACACACACACATGCAGATAACGCGCGTGCACACACATAAACACATCTGTGCGCCCACTCACACGCACACCCAAACACATGTTTGCACACACTCACACGTACACACACACACGCACACCAAACATGTGTGCACACACTCACACAGACACAACAAGCACACACACACACACAAATAAACAAACTCATGCCTTGCTTTGTAAGGAAAAATCCTATTGATTAATGCTTTTCTCAAAAGGATTTTTCCCTAAGAAGCAAAGCTTCAGAAATATATTTCTGAAGTGTCATTTCGTGCAGTCATAATGCTCTGGAAAGAGAGCACACACACACACACACACACACACAAACACCCCTCTCTCTATCAGAGATACTTGTGTGGAAGATGTGCATCATGATCATTTCATCCTGCTGAGAGAAAGAAAGGGAGAAAGAGAGAGAGAGAGAGAGAGAGAGAGAGAGAGAGAGAGAGGGAGAGAGAGAGAGAGACAGAGAGAGAGAGATAGAGGGAGAGAGAGAGAGAGAGAGAGAGAGAAGAGAGACCCTTGGGCCCACATGGATATCCTCAAAAGCAATGATCTTTCCCCCTTCTCCAAAGTCCCCTGTCAATAAACCCTGTGGACTTTGTCTGGCCCTCACAGAGAGAGAGGGAGGGCGGTCGTGATACGAGCTCCACAGATGTGAAAGAGCCTCTATTATCAGGAGCAGCTCCCTCACCCTTCGATGAGCAAACACACCCTGAGAGCCATTGTAGATAACACTGACACGATCACAATCAGCCAGACAGAGATACACAGATCGCTTTAATGACCAACAACGATTAACCTAGAATGTTGATTGAATCCGAGCCAAGTGATTCTGTTAATGGACTATCTCTCTATGGGTGTCACCAGGGTTGTTGGCCTGACGATGTGACAGGTAAGAGGAGCTGGAGAGAGAGAGAGAGAGAGAGAGAGAGAGAGAGAGAGAGAGAGAGACTGCCTATCCTACTAGGGGAGGACTTAAAGAGAAGTAATTTAGCAGCAGTCTATGTTGCTGCCTGCCATAGACTGAGGGACAGCGAGCGACAGTCACATGACACACGTTATGGTTATTATGTCTGACAACATTATTAGTCTCCTGTATTTTTATCTTTTTATGTATTGATTTACTATTTATTGCTGTTGCTGCTATATCGACAATTGCTCATTTGTTTTGTCTTGTTTCTTTGCTCTTTCTAATTAATGTTGTAGCTTTCCAAACGTTGCTTTGCCAATTATGTTTTACAGTTTTACGTCATGCCAACAAAGCTAATTGAATTGAATTTAATTTAATTGAGAGAGAGAGAGAGAGAGAGAGAGAGAGAGACCAAGGTGAGAACAATACTTGATTCAAAATGAAATTACAAGGTAAAACAATGTTAACCTTGTTGATATACTGCAGATGTGTGTTTGTTGTCATCTGCTATGGTAAAAGGAGAATGGTTCTCTTTCCATGAATGAAGTGAATAGGGCTTACTACTTACTAAACCATGCATACTTTCTCTGAGAGAAAACCACAGGTCAAAGTACTGAAGTCAAGTATGGAAAAATGCTCAGAGAGAGAGATAGAAGGGGGGTAGAGAGAGAGAGAGAGAGAGAGGACAGATAGAGAGAACAGAGAGAGAGAGGGGGACAGAGAGAGAGAGGGGGGGGGCAGAGAAAGAGCGAGAACAGAGAGAGAGGGAGGACAGAGAGAGAGAGAAAGAGAGAGAGAGAGAGAGAGAGAGAGAGAGAGAGTAGGTGAAGTGCAGCTCCGGCCTGTCTGGCTCGGGGCCCGTCTATGTACTGAAGTCTCCTTCCCATCCACAGTGACATGTGGTTTCACAGCCGTTACCGCACTACATTATAGCTAGACGTGCCATAACATAAGCAGCCATTATGTCCCCCGAGCCCCCTCCATTTCTCTGCCCCCGGGACACCAGAACACCCAACTGTGTTCATTGTTTTCAATCTGCTACTGAGCAACTTCACGTCGGTTCAATCACATCGTTTCCTCTCGATCTCGGCGCTCTCCTTCTGTTCGATCTTCCTTCCGACTTCATCTAAGTCGAACTCACTCCACACTTCCCCTCTCTCTCTCTCTTTCTCGGTGCACCTCTCTTCCTGTCTACCTCTCTTCCTTCAGATCTGTCCGTCCGGCCGCTCACAGCCCAGAGAGCAGGACAGGAGGAAGAGGAGGAGGGTAACAGACAGAAAGAGGAAGACGAGGAGTGAGAAAGACTTCAGTTGAGGCAAAAGTAAAAATGCACCTTTGTAGGACTTATCAAATGACTGTGCGTGTTGTGTGTGTGTGTGTGTGTGTGTGTGTGTGTGTGTGTGTGTGTGTGTGTGTATGTGTGCATGTGTGTGTGCGTGCATGTGTGTGTTTGCGTGTGTGCATGTGTGTGTGTGTCACCAGACCAGCACCTTCAGTAACAGACTGGTCCTGGTCCTGGTCCTGGTCCTGGTCCTGGTCCTGGTTCTG
The DNA here is from genome assembly GCF_949987555.1 of Borostomias antarcticus. NCBI lineage: Eukaryota > Metazoa > Chordata > Actinopteri > Stomiiformes > Stomiidae > Borostomias > Borostomias antarcticus. The sequence goes on from NW_028175962.1 coordinate 141,227, forward strand.
GTCCTGGTTCTGATCCTGGTCCTGGTCCTGGTCCTGGTTCTGGTCCTGGTCCTGGTCCTGGTCCTGGTCCTGGTCCTGGTCCTGGTCCTGGTCCTGGTCCTGGTCAACAAGCTGTGCACGTAGACCGGCTTTAGCAACGAACTGTGGATGTAGACCGGCTTTAACAACAAGCTGAGCACGCAGACCGGCTTTAACAACAAGCTGTGCACGCAGACCGGCTTTAACAACAAGCTGTGCACGTAGACTGGCTTTAACAACAAGCTGTGCACGTAGACTGGCTTTAACAACAAGCTGAGCACGTAGACTGGCTTTAACAATGATCTGTGCACGTAGACTGGCCTTAACAACAAGCTGTGCACGTAGACTGGCTTTAACAACAAGCTGTGCACGCAGACTGGCCTTAACAACAAGCTGTGCATGTAGACTGACTTTAACAACAAGCTGTGCACGCAGACTGGCCTTAACAACAAGCTGTGCACGTAGACTGGCTTTAACAACAAGCTGTGCACGTAGACCGGCTTTAACCACAAGCTGTGCACGTAGACTGGCTTTAACAACAAGCTGTGCACGTAGACTGGCTTTAACCACAAGCTGTGCACGTAGACCGGCTTCAGGGCTGAGTTTGTACAGTTACTCCAGAGGTTTAGGGTTAACTGCAACTTAGATTGTGTAAAGTTTAGTCTTTTGTGGAACAAAAGGCTGTTAACTTGCCTGGCAGTCTTGGACGCCCCTTGGCACTGAACACTTACAGATGCACAACTTCTCCAGCCTCCTCCATCGTCAACCTACAACACATCTGTCTTTTGACATGACAGAAGTCGAACACGGCTACTACAATAAGGAGTCATCAATATGATAATGTACATCCATGAATACCGAACTGTGCAGTGTGTCTGTCTGTTTGTCTGGCATAGAAGTACTTCCTTTTTCCGTGCCCCTGTGTGTGTGTGTGTGTGTGTGTGTGTGTGTGTGTGTGTGTGTGTGTGTGTGTGTGTGTGTGTGTGTGTGTGTGTGGTTGTTTTTGTGTGTAAGAGAAAAAAAGAGAGATAGAGAGGGAGACATTCACGCATGCGCATGTGTATATTGTCTGTTTCTGTTATGCAGTGTATGTTTCTGTGTTGTGTGTGTGTGTGTGTGTGTGTGTGTGTGTGTGTGTGTGTGTGTGTGTGTGTGTGTGTGTGTGTGTGTGTGTGTGTGTGTGAGGCGTGCTGAGGAACAGAAGGTCTCTGCAGGGCTTGCCTGTGTGGGCGGACTCTGGGATTCACCATGAAAACAACCCCCAGCCAAGGACACTACCCAAGCAGGGGTGCAGAGGTGGAGGGTATGCTGTGTGTGTGTGTGTGTGTGTGTGTGTGTGTGTGTGTGTGTGTGTGTGTGTGTGTGTGTGTGTGTGTGTGTGTGTGTGTGTGTGTGTGCGTGTGTGTGTGTGTGTGTGCGTGTGTGTGTGTGTATATACGAGTTGTCGAGGTCTCTCTGTGAATTACGTGTCCATCTGTTTGGCTGGTGGACAGTAGTGTGTGTGGGTGGGTGTGCGCACGTTTGTGCACGTTTACATCTGAGTCCGCCTGACTGCGTATCCGAAAGTCTGCACTTGTGATCTCGGGCGTTAGCGCGGCACTAGAACATATGCGGACAAACTCTGTTCCGACCCCCCCCCCCCCCCTCAACAAGCCATTGTGGATCACTCTGTGTGGGCGCGCGCAAATATCCACTTATCGCTCCCCGCCAAAACGATCCGAGGTCCGTGAAGAACGGCCTGACGAGGGCTCGTGAGCGGCCGGAGTGTCCTGCAGTCAGTCAGACAGTAGCTGTTGAATCACTCTCTCCTCCGACATTCTGAGCGGCTGCCAGATAAACGGGAGACAAAGGCAGCATTGTTGCCGCGTCCTCGTGGCTCAGAGACAGTTCAGCGCGGTTTAAGCCGCGCGCACCGACGGAGACCCGCGCGCGTGAAATCCATTCGAGCAGCCCTGACGCCGACGTCGGCGCTCGATTTATAATGTGGGTTGGATTCTGTCGAGTGATTGCGTGTTGGGATCCAGACCTCAGTGCGCTGTTCTGTTCTGCTGTTGTTATGGGGTCGATGAGAGGCATGTTGCGATAGAGGCAGATGTGGGAACATTACAAACGTAATATAAAGACTGTAGAATAGAGAATCAATTTTAAAAAAATGATTTTAGAGAATATAGCTACACTTTCACTTCCGTACATCTGAATTGTTCTCGTGATCGGAAGCTTTGGTCCCTGGTGGAATGTAGCCCACACACACACACACACACAAACATACACACGCACGCGCACACATGCACACACACATACACACACACATACACACACAGACACAAACACACATGCACACATACTGTAACCACACACACACACACACACACACACACACACACACATGGGCACTGGTGGAATGCACTATCCAAACACACACGGGCATGAGCACGTGTCCTTGGCATCGCCCGCCTGTGTTCGCATGCTCATGGGAGGGGGAGGGGCTTCTGTGGCGTGCAGCTCTGAGTGGCCCCGGTTCCGCTAACCGGGAGCCAGTGTTTGTTTGGACAGAGCTGATGTCCGCCAGATGGTCCTGACCCACTGGACACGATGCCACAGCCGTTCCCATGACGACCCCTCCGGAGAAGCGGATCCCGGACCAGCTACGGTCGGCCGGGTGAGAGGAGGTGAGAGGGTGAGAGGGAGGTGAGGACTACTGTATATACAGTAAAAACACGGCTCACTGTGAGGTCACGTTCCCTGTCCTGGTTCTGCTGGCTCCCTCGTCTCTGACATCATTCACTCGTGTCATTGTCGTGCCGTGCGTCCGGTACAGATGTGACGCGTGTGAAGATGCTTGAATAACTGCACTGGACAGCAGCAGAGGGGAGGGGGAGGGGGGGGAGGGATCTCATTCCGATGGTCATCGGGGGAGGGGGGGGGTGGGGGGTGGAATGAATCAGGGGTGTAAAAATAGATCCACTCGGACTGTGACCCTGGCCAGCCTCCCACACCCCCCACTGTCCTCTGGCCTGCACTCCCACTCCACTCCCCCACCCTGGCTCCGCCCCCTCCATCCCTCTCTCCATCCATCCATCCCTCCATCCATCCCTCTCTCCATCCATCCCTCTCTCCATTCATCCATCTCTCCATTCATCCCTCTCTCCATCCATCCATCCATCCATCCATCCATCCATCCTTCCATCCATCCATCCATCCATCCATCCATCCATCCATCCATCCCTCTCTCCATCCCTCCCTCCCTTCCCTCCCTCCATCCATCCAACTCTCCCTCCATCCATCCATCCATCCATCCATCCATCCATCCATCCATCCATCCATCCATCCATCCCTCCCCCTCCTCCCCCCTCTCCCCCCTCTCCTCCCTGCTCCCCCTCTCCCCCCTCTCCTCCCTGCTCCCCCTCCTCCCCCCTCTCCTCCCTCTCCCCCCTCTCCCCCCTCTCCTCCCTGCTCCCCCCTCCTCCCTCCTCCTCCCCCCTCCTCCTCCCTGCTCCCTCTCTCTCTGTCCTGAAGCACCTGCTCTCACACCTCCTCTGCCAGCCCCACTATGGAACTCTGTGGATCTGGAACCCGGACCGGCGCCCTCACGCCTAATTCATCCTGATTAACAACAGCTGGTCCTGGGTGAAACCAGCCAGCTACCCGGGCCGACACACACACACACACACACACACACACATACACACACACACACACGCACGCCGTCCTGTGCTGCCTGTGCTGAGCTCACGACACACTGCCCCGCTCTGACCCGTTACGTCATCATAACTCCGTCTGTTTGAGCACATCCTGGAGAGTCAGGTTCTGGACCAACTGGCATCTGACCGGCCCGCTAGTCCTCTAGCTGCTTCACTTCCTGCAGACAGAACCAGAGACACAGGGACATAGAGACACAGGACATAGAGAAGGTGCTAGAAGGTCACAAGATAGAAGTAGAGAGTAGTAGAGACAACTCAATTTAAAAGATGCCAGGAGCGTGTTAAGCCACACTTAACGCTGCATCTTAGAGGCGATACATAAAAAAGGGGGAAGCAGCGACCCACTAGAGTTAAGCAGGAGCCACCCGACCCCTCAACCCTGCTGGGGCCCCGCGGTAGTGTCTACCCTCCCAGCAGGCTCGGGTCTCCCAGCGGTTCCCGTCTGCTTCCTCTGGGCCTCCTGCGCTCTCGAGGGCTGTGGCCCTCCAAACTACGAGGGCCCCCCCCCCAACACACACACACACAACACAAAGAGCCACTCCAACGCTCCACTCCGACCCTCTCCAGACACTCCACAGGATTACAATGGAGACTGCATGACTGGACAATGGGGCCTCTCTCTCTCTCTCTCTCGTATTCTCTCTCTCTCTCTCTCTCTCTCTCTCTCTCTCTCTCTCTCCACAGAGGTACATAATGGGGACAATAGAGACCTTTTGAGCGCCCGCTCCTTGACATTATTCTGTCCTGCCTCCTGCATTTCTCCCTCTGGCTCTGGTTCCAGCACAGTGGTTTTCACAGAGAGGGAGAGGGAGAGAGAGAGAGAGAGAGAGAGAGAGAGAGAAGAGGAGGGGTGTTTATTCCCTGTCATTTAAGGCTCCTGTACCTGAAAACAATTCAGATTAGCACACTTTTTTTCCCCCTCCAAGGAACACTTGACTCCTCGAGTTGCACTCGGTAGAAAAGCTCCCACCGACAGGACAGGGAGCGCTGGTCCAGATTGGGAAGCCGGTAAATCTCCTCCCAGCCCCCCTCTCTGCCCCCCTGTCTCCATCCTGGCCTTACGTGCACCTGTTACAGTAACTGCCCTGACATCTCGCACATCTGTGCCTCTCTCTCTCTCTCTCTCTCTTTCTCTCTCTGTATCTCTCTTTCTCTCTCTCCCTCTCTGTCTCTCTCTCTCTCTCTCTCTCTCTCTCTACTCACTTCTGTTAATATTTACCCACAGTGCACAGCGACGACTGGGCCTCAGTGCTCCTCAGATACACACAGTCCAGGATCTTCATGAGGTGAGTCAGGACCACCTGGAAGGACACGGCTGGTGTGTGTGGGTGCGTGTGTGTGTGTGTGTGTGTGTGTGTGGGTGCGTGCGTGGGTGCGTGTGTGTGCGTGTGTGTGTGTGTGTGCGTATGTATATGTTAATTCTTAATTAATGAAATATGGAAAGAGAGCCACTGCCTTAAGCATCTTGAATACTGTACCTGAAGACACAGATACTAAAGGCAGACATCTGGATAAATGTCTATAACCAGGTTATGCTGTAACGTCACCATGACAATTTAAAACCTACAATCCATGGATGTTTTATATTTTAAGCAGTGCTTTCATATGTCAGTAACTAATAGAGTTTACTGTATATTATTAGAGTAATCTTGCTTGTTTTCCCCACTCCCTATTTTGGTGGGGGGATGGGGTGTCCAACAGGCCTAGTTAACACACACACACACACACACACACACACACACACACACACACACACACACACACAGGTAATTAAAGAATAATAAGCCAGAGGGGATGCGTGTTGTGTCTTTTAGGAGAGAGAGAGACAGAGGGAGAGACAGAGAGAGAGCGGTGAGGGGGGAGAAGAGGTAGCTGGCGTCCTCAAGGCTGCCGAGTCGCCAGGGACTCCGTTAGCGAAACAAGGACAGGGCTACTCCTCTGACCTTTTCACAATGACCCATTAGTGCTCAAGCGTCCAAAAACAACATGTCCGTTCCCCTCTGCACTACTGTTTGTTCAGCCAGGTCACACACACACACACGCATGCACGCACGCACGCACACACACTCTTTGACTGGGTTCGACCAGTTCTATCTGGAGTGCAACTTCCATACTTCGTCATCCTCACACTGGTCTGATATGCTTGCAACATCACTGTGGCTTCTGTAACCATAGATGATGAGGAACAACTATGAATCACTGCTCATCTCTCTGTCTCTCTCTCTCTCTCTTTCTCTCTCTCTCTGTATCTCTCTGTCTCTCTCTCTTTCTCTCTCCCCCTCTGTGTCTCTCTTTCTCTCTCTCTCTCTGTATCTTTCTTTCTCTCTCTCCATCTCTGTCTCTCTCTTTCTCTCTCTCTCTGTATCTCTCTTTCTCTCTCTCCCTCTCTCTCTCTCTGTCTCTCTCTCTCCCTCCCTCTCTGTCTCTGTCTCTCTCTCTCTCTCCCTCCCTCTCTGTCCCTCTCTCTCTCTCTCAGGCGCGCACTCAAATTCCTTAAATGACCACAGGCATCCTCACTCACTCACCCCACCCTAACAGCCCCTCACAGACACGAAGACGCGCTTTGCAGACCCTGGCCACACACAGGAAGTGAAAGAAGACCTTCCTCTATCCTGGGAGGGAGGTGGCGGCGCGGTCAGGATCTCTCACGTGAGGAGAGGAGTAGACAGGTCATTCAGAACAGAAAATGCCCTCACGTCAGCCGTGCCAGTTCTGACTGGCTCTGTTTTGTCTAGTCCGCTCGTCAGTCGCGTCTGGGTCTTGCACATCTGACTGGTATTGTCTGGCCGATGCTGTTTTTTGTTTTATTTATTTTTAAAACCGTTAAACAAACCGAAATGCAAGAATCACAAACGCAAACATGCACATTGCAACACTGTGGCACGCACACACACACACGCACACACACAGACAGACAGACATTTGAATTCTGTATTTAGGTCCGCATTTTCAAAATACATCCCATGGGCCCAAATATAATTCCATTGCTGTCGTATTGTTTGGTCGTTTAACGTGTCACATTTCAAGCGAGCTTCTAGGGTGTACACAATATATGCTTACATGCACATTCATACACACACATACATATATCTTGGTGGTATAATATACGTACAGTAAGCATACAGAAAATACCACTAACACCAGGGGAGTTATGGATACAGAAAACATTCTCCAAATGCAGTGGCTGCCAATAACATACTGTATGGCACACACACACACACACACACACACACACACATACAAACACACGCACACAAACACACACTTATATATTTCAAACCTTTCGCACCCACTTATGCACACACACACACACACACACACACACACACACACACACACACACACACACACACACACACACACAATGCAGGTCTAATTGGCTGGGAGGACACCATGGCTGTGTTTAATTACATTCCATCACCTCTCCCCGTGTAATGGGACACATAGCTGGGATTCCTGCCCCAGCACAGGCGGGGCAGAGCAGGCTCCTCCCCCTGCCTGCCGGGCACAACGAGCTGGGGTACCACCGTCTCCACGGGGGGTCTCTCCACACACAACTCATCCCTGATTGTGTCCAGTAACCGATAATAAAGAGAACAGGATTCTCGAACTTCATCTGTCTCCCAGATAGCAAGCGATGTGTAATAGATGGGCCATATATGGGCCGGAACTAAGCCACAAGGGCCAGATCTGGCCTGTATATGGCCCAGATCCGCTTGCTATCTGGGCTGTCTTTCGGGGGTTGCTTTCTGTACCTTGAACGACTGTAAGTACCCTCCCCAGCAATAACATTGTTTAGGCCGTAACGGGGATGTCAAACACATTGATAGTTATGGCCCACAGTTCTCTTTGCTCTATGCTGAAAGCTACAGTGTGCTGAGGTTTGTACCTTCAAGGTCTTTGAAATAACCAAGGTCATATTCAGTGGACAGAAAAAGATGTCATTTTTAAACGAGATGTTTCAGGAGTCAGGATGAAGGAATATCCTGTCTGAGCTGGTTAGAGTCAGATCAAACACAGCCAGCGTGATGCTCGTGTGTTTCTGGTCTAAATCTGTAGCCCTCTCCTCCATCTAACCTCTTGTCCAATCGCATGGTTTCTGCTTTGTCACTCTTTCCACTACACAAGCTCCCTTCCTCCATCGCCCCTGTAAGAGTGACTCCTCTCAGTCGGTCCTGTGAGAACTGGTTTCGCCTAAAGTGCTGAGCGCATTCTTCATTTTTCCACCGCGGCCCGATGGAGGTTAGCTAGTTTCGGTGTCCTAACCGTTGTTAACTGTCCTTTCCTCGTGAGTCAGAGCTAAAAGGGGAAGAGGTGAGGAGAAGATTAGAAGAAGGACCACAGACACTGTGGCCCCGCTCTCAATTCCCAAAAATGAGAGTGTTAAACGAGCGCTTATGTTGATTGATTGAAACCTTTATTTATACTCAGGTGAGCTCTGAGGTGAGGCCACCTCATTTGCAGAGCTGCTGAGTGTACAACAAAATAGAACAACAAAACAATGTACAGTGCACTTGGTTAAAAACAGTTACAACAACAATGTAAAAGTGGTCGAGCCCTACGGTACGTAAAATTGTGGGTGTGGACATACTGTATAAGCAGACAGACAGGCCGACATTAGAAGAAGACTGACCTAGTCTCAATGATTGGACCACATTTGACCGTCTGAACAATATCGTCACTCTCAGGATCTTCGGACGACGGTCAAGGGAACGCGTTCACCATCTTATTTACGACTTGTTATGTTGTTGCATTGTTAAGTAGCTAACATTTGATATATTGGTTTCCCCGAAAACATTTAGCTAAGCGTTATATCAACACAATGTCCATTGGGATTGCCAACTAGGTCGCTAAATCATGTCCAGCCCATTAGCCTACATCAACAGCTATTTGACATCTTCTACACTAGCTATCTGAGGAAATGTATATCAACCAATATATCAAACGTTAGCTAGTTAACAATGCAACAAATTGCCAATGAATCTTCCCTCCGGGGTTATAACCTTTTTAAATGACAAGTTGTAAACAAGGAGAGGCCGATGCCATTCACTTCAACGACAGCTGACCTGAACGTTTTCACACTTGGCGCCAATCTGCGCACACGAGCTACAGAGTGATACCTTCCTTTGTTTTAGATTATATGCTGCAGAACAGGAAGCCGCGGTGAGGTGGATTATGACCTCACAGGCTGACGCTCTCCGTGGGGGGGGGAGGGGGGGGCAGGCCTCGGTCACCACTCCCGTCTCTGACCATCCGTCTGCTTGTCTGCCCTCTTTCTTTTTTTCAGTTTCCTATTTCATATGAATGGGACAGAACATGACAAGCAGTCACTATTATGATCCCAATGACTCGACTTTGTCTATATTTACATTACATTACATTACACTACAGTCATTTAGCAGACGCTTTTATCCAAAGCGACTAACAATAATTGCATTTAACGTAGGAAGAGTCAATGTACTACTCACAAGTCTATCTTCTTTCTAAAACAAGTGACTAAGAGCATAATCTAGTGCTGAAGGCAAAGTGCAAGAATAGGAGGGAGGATTGTTGTAGTACTTCTTGAAGAGATGAGTTTTGAGTCTATAGGCTGTATACTGTGTATATTCTGACTAAGGGCACTGCTGCAGTGCCTGTCTATTACTAACTGTGTTGCTTATACTGTCCAAATCATTGCATTTTTCTCATGTCCCTATTGTAATCTAACGTATCTAAGCGTGCTTGTCGTGCTTGTCATGTTTAGTGTAGCCCTGCTTCTAGCTGAGTCACGGTCAAACATGCATGTGTACAGTACGTTTTTTTTTACTGCGTAATGTTTTATTCTGCTGATTCAATTCAAACTAGCCATCGTGTTCTCAGCTTTCCTCTTTTCTCCGGGCGAATGTCACGTTACTTTGGAAACTTTTGATCAGGATGCAGTCAATGCAGAAGTTAAAAGCAGTGCTGTTTCACAATGTCTCTGTCTGGTTGAGAGTCCCGTGTGGGTCACTTCCCATCAGATGACCCGAACCCTGAACCCCCGAAGGCCAAGGGGGTACAACAGGGTGAGACAGGGTAACACGGTCCTCATGAATTCTACGGTGCAGGCTGTACATGTCCACTTCGCCCAAGTTCAAACCCAGCTTGCCCAGCCAACACAAACTAAGTCAACACCCACCCCCCCTCCCCTCCCCCCACAACTTTCCCTCAGAGTTTGTAACAGAGAATGTGTAATTACTTTGAGCTCTAAGCCCTAAAATACATGATTGGCCAAATAGCAGTGTGGGTCTGATTACTCCTGCCTTCGACTGGGGTACGAGGATACTTGGAGTAGCAGTCAACATCACGACAGAAAAAATCTGTACAATTCGATTTCAGTTCATGAAGCTAGAACACAACATATTAGACAACCCACCCCACAGCTATTATACAAATACAGTTACATATTGTACCTTAATCATTTCAATTCTACTGTTAATTGTATTATCTGTCATGATACCAGCTTAGCAACACAAAGCCCAAGTTCAGAGCCTGGTCATGGCAGTGAGAAGCAGCCTGACCCCCTGCGTGGCCCTCAGAGCGGTCAGTGTTGGCTGAGGCTGGGTCAGTGCTAGAGAACCCTGTTTATATAAGCCTTTTCACAGAGAAGCAGGGAAAGAGCACTCTGTACAAGAGAACAGGAGAGTAAATACCAGGCAGTGTTGACATAACACACACACACGCACACACGCACACACACGCACACACACGCACATACACACACACGCACACACACACACACACACACACATACACACACACACACACACACACCTATACACACACACACACATATACTTACATACATAGGTCTACATATATATATATACATATATATATATATATATATCTACTGTATATACATATACATATACATATACATACATACATACATACATACATACATACATACATACATACATACATACATACATACATACATACATACATACGTACGTCTAGAGTACGTGAAGCAACTTTACAGCCCAATCATCGTCATTAAAACCTTCAAGTGTCACCAGCAGTCACAGTGCTAGAGAAAGGAAGGTCTCAATCAAGAACATATTTTATACAAAAGTAACCGTGGGTAACAATAAGAGCGTTCCGCAGGGGAGAGACCTGTGGGGGAGGAGCCCAGATGGTCTCTCCAGAGTCTCCTGCGATAGATGGGTAGTGACTCTGCTGTCCTGACAGTGGTGAGAAGCTCCGCCCATCACGGCGCCAAACCAGCGTGACCGAGCTGAACGACGCCTGCCTTCTCAAGACTCAAGATATGCGCATGGTAGACGGTGATTGACAGATGGTTTATCCAATCACTCGCCAAGTATTTTTGAAAGTGCCTGCCCCTTTTCCAAACAGTTTCCAACAGAGAGCTCCAGATGGGAACTAGATAGACAGTCTCCTACCTCAGGGCGACCGGTTGCCCCGTCACTCTGCGGCCTCTGCGGTCGATCAACATGGTCGCGGCTCTTCTCTGTCCTGGCCCCGCAGTGGTGGAGCGAACTTCCCACCGACATCTGGACAGTAGAGTCGCTGCCCATCTTTCCTCTCAGGCTCAAAACTCACCTTTTCAAGAAGTACTACCACGATCCTCCCTCTTAAGCCCCTATCGTACTTTTTGTTTGCTATTCTTACACTTCAGCACTAGATGCTCTTAGTCACTTGTTTTAGAAAGGAGTTGTACTTGTGAGTTCTGGCAAGTACTAGTACACAGACTTTTCCTAAGTTAAATGCAATTATTGTAAGTGGCTTTGGATAAAGGTGTCAGCCAAATGACTGTAATGTCATGTAATGGTGATGGGAAGCAGACCATCTGGCGCGTCAGGTTAAGAGGCGAGCTCCTTGATTCTGATGCAAGGGGCGATTGGAAGCCGGTGAAGGAGGAGAGGGGATCGCAGGGGAGAATTGATTTTGGTAGATTGAACACCAGAAGGCCTGAAGCGTCCTGGATGCGTTGCAGAGGTCTGGAGCTGGTAACCGAGACAGAAGTGAGTTGCGGTTGTGAAGTAATGTCACAATTTATATTGAATGTCTAATGTCACAATTTATAAAGTCCCACACTTCTGAAAATGCTGCCACTCCAGCCTGATCACACGGTCGATACGTCCAAATACAAAAAAGTTTGAAAAATGACTAATGACTAATGACTAATGACTAATACGACCGTTTAATAGAGCTAGCGACTCCGCAAGTTTTAGGCTAATGAGTAGGGAAACAGAAAGGTGATAAGTTTCCCACCGAGAAGGTGACTGTTCAGTTAAGACTTGCAACATGACTTTTCACTTCCAGTTTTACTGATTCCCAGCCGTATTGCATTTAGCTTCTGCATTTAGCATTGCAAGGCCCTAGAGAGAGTGGGGTTCGTGTCGGGGGCAGGGTTACAGTCAGCAGAGCGTACTCCCTCACCTCGATGACATCTACACCAAGAGATGCAAGACCAAGACCCATAGAATCCTGAAGGACCGCAGCCACTCAGGCAACGGACTGTTCTCTCTGCTACGGTCAGGGAAAAGATACCGCACACACATGACGAGCACGGAGAGATCCCAGGAGGGGTTTCTTCCTCCAGGCCACCCGGCACCTGAATGACACTAGCTAGTGTATAAAGGATCACTACATCTAGTGAATATAGTTTCAGTATATCTAGAAAATGAATCGGCATATTTCCTAACCTGCTATATCTGCTACAGCCGTATGAAGTGCTATGAAACGGTAGTATCAGTTG
>NW_028175962.1:158688-166188 GCF_949987555.1 Borostomias antarcticus
TGTGTGTGTGTGAGAGAGAGAGAGAGAAAGAGAAAGAAAGAGAGAATGAATGAATGAACAGGCTCTCTGACAGTTTGTTTAGAGCTAACCAATCAGGCGTGTAGGATTTGAACAGGAACTGACATCAAAGGCATGACACTGCCACCATTCAGTAGCATGGCCTACTTCTCCTGTCACACACACACACACACACACACACACACACACACACACACACACACACACACACACACACACACACATACACACATAATGTGCACATCAACCTATACAAGAGTGTGATGCCAGATTGGAGCTCAGAGGCCATATGGGTGAGCCTGACATGGATTTCCCCTCAGCAACACACACTCAGGACCACACACACACACACACACACACACACACACACACACACACACACACACACACACACACAGCACGAACACAACAATGCACACAACAGGCAGAGAAACAAACATCTAACTGTCTGACAGAGTGAGCTGCACACAGACTCATACAAAGTTACACATACTGCCCCCACATACAGGCCAGATCTGGCCCTTGTGGCTTAGTTCCGGCCCATATATGGCCCATACAGTAGACACCAGCTACGTAAACGCCCGGCTATACTTCCAAACACATGTGCTCGCTGACAGCCGCGGCCAACGGGGACGCGTAGGGGGTTCTGTCTTTACCTCCTCTTCTCGTCCGCCGGACGGCGGTCGGCGCTCTCATTGCGTAGACGAGGGTGCGCAGACCAATACGGGCGGTCGCCAAAACAAAGGGAGGCCGACGCGGATGTCGACACGGAGGCTGCGCTCGTCACGGGGACCCTGGAGGACCTTGGAGGACCCTGGAGGACTCTGGAGGCCCCTGGAGGACCCTGGAGGACCCTGGAGGACCCTGGAGGACCCTGGAGGACACTGGAGGACACTGGAGGACCCTGGAGGACTGGAGGACCCTGGAGGACCCTGGAGGACCCTGGAGGACCCTGGAGGACCCTGGAGGAGGACCCTGGAGGACCCTGGAGGACCCTGGAGGACCCCGGAGGACCCTGGAGGACCCTGGAGGACCTGGAGGACCCTGGAGGACTCTGGAGGACCCTGGAGGGCCCTGGAGGACCCTGGAGGACCTTGGAGGACCCTGGAGGACCCTGGAGGGCCCTGGAGGACCCTGGAGGACCCTGGGGGACCCTGGAGGACCCTGGAGGACCCTGGGGGACCCTGGAGGACCCTGGAGGACCCTCGCCAGGCCTTAGGAAGTGATCGGGGTGCTGGGAGAGGAAGGGGGAGAAAGATAGATGGGGGGGAGGAGGATTGGGGTGAAAGAAAAGAGCAGCTGAGAAGAAGGGAGGAGAGAGAAAGAGGGAGGAGAGAAAGAGAGGAAGGAGAGAGAAAGGGAAAGGAGAGAGAGAGGGGAAGGAGAGAGAGAGAGGAAGGAGAGAGAGGGAGGAGAGAGAGGGGAAGGAGAGAGAGAGAGGGAGGAGAGAGAGAGAGGAAGGAGAGAGAGAGAGGGAGGAGAGAAAGATGGAGAGAGAGAGGAAGGAGAGAGAAAGGGAGGAGAGAGAGAGGGAGGAGAGAGAAAGATGGAGAGAGAGAGAGGAAGGAGAGAGAAAGAGGGAGGAGAGAGAGAGAGGGAGGAGAGAGAAAGATGGAGAGAGAGAGAGAGGAAGGAGAGAGAAAGAGGAAGGAGAGAGAGAGGAAGGAGAGAGAGAGGAAGGAGAGAGGCGACGGTGTCTCCATCCAAGATCAGGCACTCCAGCACATGAGGGAGTACAAGGATAAAACGCTGGCTGACGACATTCATAATGGCACTGTGTGTGTGTGTGTGTGTGTGTGTGTGTGTGTGTGTGTGTGTGTGTGTGTGCGCATGTGTGCGTGTGTGTGTGTGTGCGCTCCTGCCAGCTCCAGCCCACAAAGTGATCACGCTCCTACCAGGCCACCACATTCACTGAACAGCTGAGAGACATGCACATTAGCACACACACACACACACACACACACACACACACACACACACACACACACACACACACACACACACTCCACTCTCCCTGTTCCCAGTAGGCCAGACACCAGGGTGTTTATTTAACGGCTAGGCCGGGGGAACGGAAGGTCAGGTTGGGGGAGGTGTGCTGACCCACTCCCTGGAGACAGGCCTGTTAGCAGGGCCCTTCGTGTGTGTGTGTGTGTGTGTGTGTGTGTGTGTGTGTGTGTGTGTGTGTGTGTGTGTGTGTGTGTGTGTGTGTGTGTGTGTGCGCTGTTTCAAATGTATGCTTAAAACATGGTGAATGGGTTCGAAGGACAGGGAGGGAGCATGTAAAAGAGAGAGAGGGGGGGGGGGAAGGGAGGGAGAGAGAGAGAGCTGGAGAGAGAGAGAGAAAGAGGGAGAGAGAGAAAGAGGGAGGGAGAGAGAGAGGGAGGGGGTGGGGAGAGAGAGAGAGAGAGAGAGAGAGAGAGAAAGAGAGAGAGAGGTAGAAACCTAGTGGATTCCTAGGACACTTGTTGCATGTCAGACAAACAGGAAGTAGAATACAGAAAGATGTCCCTTCCTGTCATGCAGCAGTGTGGTGGAGCCATGCACTCACTCCAAATGGTTTTAAATTGATTGATATCATAGTATGAACAACTAACAACCATTCTAACATAAGTTATTTCATAATCCTGAGATACCTGAGGTAGTTATTGTACACAGACACCCTAAGAAGGGTCTATTTAAACTTCAAATATTGACAGAAGGAAGACGCAAACAACTGGTCCGAGCTGGCTAACAACTCAACTTGCCTTGTCTTCTGTCTTAGCTCCTCTCTGGAGTTGACATGCTGCAGCAGGTAGTGTATCAGCACGTTGCCAGCACGCTATCCCCTGCCAACCTGTATCCAGTATACTTCAGTATAATACATCTTTTTTTGCTGTCATAATATTGAGATCATAGCTAAATACATGACAAAAAGTCCCTTTCTAACAGTCAATTTTGCTAAAAGATTCTGCCGGTGTGTGTGTGAAAGAGAGAGAGAGAGAGAGCAAGAGAGAGATGGTTCTGGTGATCCCGGCTGCCGGAGTGTGCCGAAGTGTCCTTGAGCAAAACACTGAACCCCAAAATCGCTCACTCACGGTGGCGCAGTCTCTAGTACTAGTGCACTACCTAGTACTATACCTAGTACTCACAGCAAGAAGGTCTCTGGGCCTTTCTGTACGGAGTTTGCATGTTCTCCCCGTGTTCTTAAGGGTTTCCTCCATGAGGAACCCAATACAAATTAAAGCTGCTTCGCAGCGATGAGGCGGGGCCAGGCAATTTCCGACAAGTTTAGGAGCAATAAGCGAGCGAATAGGAGGACAACAAGAAAGTTGACATTCCAATGTTAATTTTGTACATTCATATCGTATCATAAAACATTTGTAAAACATTTTGATGCATTGTAAGCTCGATTTTGATAATTCAACAATCTGGTCAATGAGTTTGTGAATTACAGTCTGAACATCCAGTGGAGCAAGTTGTGTGGTGTTAATTGATTGAAAAATGTGGGATGAGATATGTTTATTAATTTTTACAGGTTTTGTCTGCTTTTCTTCATAATTGACCATTAACTTCAGCAGCTGTGTACTCAGTCAGTTGCCAATCAATCGATTTAGTCATTGTAATCCTCGGCGGGGGCTGGGTAGGGTTGCCAACAGCGATGTCTCCGGAGCTTGCGTTGGATTGTGGGTAATGTAGTTTTCTCTGTATGTAGTGTTGGTTTCAGAGGACAGAATTAAACATATTTTTAAAAATTCAATTTTTGAGATAAAATTCTGAAATAAATCACACTACATCTTAGATATGTGGCCAATGTTGTCACTTTTTATGAGGATGATCAGACATTGATTTGGCGAGAATTAATAGGAACTGTATACAGAACTGTTTACAGTAAAACCTTTTGATGTGCTGTGGGCTCAATTGTTCATATTTCAATAATCTGTGAGGATCGTTTGGTACGGACCGTCTGAAGATACAGTATATCAATTTTGGTGTCAATTGAACAAAAGATGTGGGAGGAGATAGGTTTGATAGGTTTTACAGTTTATGAAAAAATCAGAGTGATGGACTTCAAAATTCCTGCAAGGTCAGAGTGTATGAAAGTTTTGTCTCACTTGGTACTACATTCATGTGGTTGTTTTACAGTGATGGCACCTATGGCTGATTTGTTATGATTTTTTAAAGTTTTAAACTTTAGACTGTTGCTGTAGCGCCACCTTCAGCTTTATTGACCTACAATGCAGATTGAGGACTTTGGGTATAGTACTGGAGCTATGTGCAAATGTTGGTGATTTTTTGTCCACAGGAAGTTAGACTTCAGTGGAAGATGGAGAATAATAATAATAAGTAAAACATTTTGATGCATTGTAAGCTCAATTTTGATAATTCAATAATCTGGTCAATGAGTTTGTGAATGACAGTTTGAAGATCCAGTGTAGCAACTTTAGTGTTAATTGATTGAAAAATGTGGGTTACAGGTTTTGTTAGCTTTTTTTTCATAATTGAACATTAACTTCAGCAGCTGTGTACTCAGTCAGTTGCCAATCAATCGATTTAGTCATTGTAATCCTCGGCGGGGGTTGGGTAGGGTTGCCAACAGCGATGTCTCCGATTCGTGGAGCTTGCGTTGGATTGTGGGTAACGTAGTTTTCTCTGTATGAAGTGTTGGTTTCAGAGGACAGAATTAAACATATTTTTAAAAATTCAATTTTTGAGATAAAATTCTGAAAAAAATCATACTACATCTTGGATTTGTGGCCAATGTTGTCACTTTTTATGAGGATGATCAGACATTGATTTGGCGAGAATTAATAGGAACTGTATACAAAACTGTTAACAGTGAAACTCTTTGATGTGCTGTGGGCTCAATTTTTTATATTTCAAAAATCTGTGAGGATCCTTTGGTAAGGACAGTCTGTAGATACAGTATATTCATTTTGGTGTCAATTGAACAAAAAATGTGGGAGGAGATATGTTTGATAGGTTTTACAGTTTATGAAGAAATCAGAGTGATGGACTTCAAAATTCCTGCAAGGTCAAAGTGTATGAAGGTTTTGTCTCACTTGGGACTACATTCACGTGGTGGTTTTACAGTGATAGCACCTATGGCTGATTTGTTATGATTTTTTTAAGTTTTAAACTTTAGACTGTTGCTGTAGCGCCACCTTCAGGTTTATTGACCTACAATGCAGGTTGAGGACTTTGGATATAGTACTGGAGCTATGTGCAAATTTTGGTGATTTTTTGTCCATGGGAAGTTAGACTTCAGTGGAAGATGGAGAATAATAATAATTATAATAATAATAATAATAATATAGGCAAATACAATAGGGTTCCGGCAGCTACGCTGCCTGGCCCCTAAAAACACGCAGAAGAACAGAAGCTCTTCAGTCCGGTCCCTGACCAGGATGTGGACTGAACATTTGGACTGGGTGCCCGGACGCCTCTGGCGAGGCTGCCCACTCCTCCTAGCTGCCCACTGCTCCTGGCTGCCCACTGCTCCTGGCTGCCCACTGCTCCTAGCTGCCCACTGCTCCTGGCTGCCCACTGCTCCAGGCTGCCCACTGCTCCTGGCTGCCCACTGCTCCTGGCTGCCCACTGCTCCAGGCTGCCCACTGCTCCTGGCTGCCCACTGCTCCTGGCTGCCCACTGCTCCTGGCTGCCCCTGTAGGAGGACGGCTGGGATGGGTTAAATGCAAGGAACAATTTCCACCAGCGACCGCTAACTGACCACTAACTGTGCTAACTGTGTGTGTGTGTGTGTGTGTGTGTGTGTGTGTGTGTCGTGTTCAAATGTGTCGCCGCTCACTCACGTGTCTTACCATGTGGCCTGAATAAAGACCTCCCCTATGGATCCCATAATTATTCATTATTACAAACAGCACAGTACAGTATCTCCCACAGAAAACATGACTCATAACTAACAAGCGCATATTGTGGATTGAAGACCACGGCGCCCTGAACATTATAGAGTGGAAAGGCAATCACTATTATGGGTGGGAGTGCACTCTATATTTATAAGAGATAATGGTAGTCCAAATAAATACAGTACATGGGTCCTTATGGGAGCGCTAATATCTTAGAACATATTTTACAACATATCTTAGAACATGTGCAGACCTCCCCGTTGGCTGTGTTCAATACCAACTGCCATCGTTTGAATTTTGTGCTAGTCTACAAACCTGTGCCTGCAGATAGGATTCTGTCAAACAGATTAAATAAGCAGACAGGACGTTAGGTGTTGTTTATTCACTACATAAATTCACGGACGTTTGAGCCATGGGAAAAAGTTATTTATTCCCAGCGAATATCTTAGTTAATACAAGATTGATTGATCTAGGAAAGCAGTTTTGTGTTTATTTGTGTTTATATGTGTTATAGTATTCTGTTTGACGATTCGTTAGAGCCATGGGAAAAATTAGATACAGCAATGTGCGAACACGGCAGCAAGATTTGTGAGCAGTTGTGACAGGAAAAGGACGTCCAACGGAACACAACCACTGTAAAGACTGTCAGTCATCTGAGTCTCCCTGCATGCAGTCTATAACCACACTGATCTCTACATACACACACTGTATATACGAACAGAACACATACCTTTTAAAAAGATGTTGCAGTGTTTACTCGATTCTCAATTATTTGTATTCATATATTTCAAACTGCAATGTCCACACTCTCATCTTTATACTTTAAGTTATCTTTATTTATATATATATATATATATATATATATTCATACATACATACATACATACATACATACATACATACATACTTAAACACTGCTCTGTTTACATATCTCCTTATTTTAGTTGTACAATTTTTAATTGGACTTACATTCTTGTTTTATTTCTCACTTGCTTTCTTAGGCAATGTAAACGTTTGTTTCCCATGCCAATAAAGCCCTTTGAACTGAAATTGAATTGAATTGAGAGAGAGCCAAAGAGAGAGAGAGAGAGAGAGAGAGAGAGAGAGACAGAGAGAGAGAGAGACAGAGAGAGAGAGTGCAAGGGTATCTCGTTTGTCCAGACAGTGTGAGATCCTGGTTTTCCACAGGTCCCCGGGGAGGAGAGGAGGGGGGGGGAGGGGAGCGTATGGTTTATATACACACACACTGGATGACATTGAAGAGCCTGGGGCCAACTCTGCCAAACACAGCTGCTTACAGACACAGTAAATCTACTGGGTGACCCTGCACCACACACACACACACACACACACACACACACACACACACACACACACATCCCACCCTCTCTCTCTCTCTTCCCCGTTCTCTTTCTCTCTCTCTCTCTCTCTCTCTCTCTCTCTCTCTCTCACTCTCTCTCTCTCACACACACACAAGCACACACACACACACACAGCAGAGCGTGTGTGTGAGAGCCAGAGCCGTGTCACTCGGCTCTCTCAGGTTGGACCAATAATTCGTGGGCTGTCAGGGTGGAGTGTGAGGGATCCAGAAACCTGTCATCAAGCCACTTAGCCCAAAACACTAGGAATTGAGGCT
>NW_028175961.1:0-19362 GCF_949987555.1 Borostomias antarcticus
TTTGGAGCGTATTGTAAGAGGGGGGGGAGAAAGAGTGGGAAGGAGAGAGAGAGAGAGAGAGAGAGAGAGAGAGAGATTGGAGAAAAAAGATCTCCGGAAATGATTTGGTGGAGCGTATTGTAACTCCCACCTGCCTCTCCATGTACAAAAGTGTTCGTCATCATCAGACTGAATTGGAAGAAAACGCGGGGGGGGGGCTACCCGCTCTGCTGATCTCTATTCTGCCCATGGGGTTACCCAGGAAACATGTGACTGAAGAGCGGGGGGGGGGTCGGGGGGGGGGTCGGGGGGGGGGGCTCACACCCTTCCTTGGAAATGGATATTCATGTCTTTGTTCGGGGTCATGATAGTATTTATAAAATGAATCGTGTGTAATTGTGTCTCCCTCCCTCTCATCTCTCCAGGCCAAGCATCACACAGGTCAGAATAGAAACACCAACGTTGATCAAAGAACATGAATGCAAAGGCTGTGATGGGCGGACATCTGCATAGAAGAGAAATCGACTAGAAGCTAAATGACTGCGTATAGACTGGGCTGGGTTTTGAACCGGCTCGTCTCTTCCTGGTGTTAGTGACGCTCAGCAGGTCTCCAAAAAGAGAGACGTTTTCCCCCAGAGGCCCCGAGCTCTCCCTAAACCAGCCTCGATGGCCTGGTCTCTCTCTTACACATATAAAGGCAGCGGTCTCACTTTGAGAGTGACGAGTGTGTGTGTGTGTGTGTGTGTGTGTGTGTTTCCCCATCTCCATGGCCTTGTGCTTAAGTGCCTACTTTATGGGCCACATCAGGACACACACAGCCTCCTTTAGTGTGCATTTGAAAATAATGGTCTTTGGCATTATGCAACTCCGCACACACACACACACACACACACACACACACACACACACACACACACACACACTGAGCCTGGTTAAAAGTTATGGGGGGCGATATTATGGCTCATCTCTGAAAGATGGCGGCTGTAAAACATCATTGTAACTCCCTCATGTGACAAGATGTTTTACAATCGCACCTTTTAAAAGCTATGGGGAGTGAGGAAGAGGAGGGCGAGGGTGAAGACTCAGCAGGCCAGCTCTCTGCCACAGGGCCGCTCCTCACTGCTAGGAGTGAATCTGCTCTAAGATAATATTGTTTTTTAATTAAAACACGTCTCCATCTTGGTGTAGGGGAGGAGAGGGCACAGTGATATACCAGTATACCACCATGTATCAACACACACTGTAACAAAGCACACAAAACAAACTGCTAACCTTGGCCAAGTAGATACACAGAGGTGTGTGTGTGTGTGTGTGTGTGTGTGTGTGTGTGTGTGTGTGTGTGTGTGTGTGTGTGTGTGTGTGTGGCCATGGAAACAATTACAAAGAAAACTGACTTTTGTTGGTAAAATATTGAGCGCCCATTGTGAAAGAAGATATTTATCCTTCATAAAATGTAGAACACATAGAAAAACAGCTGGTCGATATTGAAAAGGCATCTGTTGCCTCTTCAATTCTCAGCGATCCGGATATGAAAGCAGATTCACTTCTCCACTCGTCATGTGACATCGTGGACGTGCGTCAGACTAGAACTACTGCTGCTATTGAACTGAAATATGAAACTGACACTGAAAAAAATAGGCCTATTGATGGAGTGATGGGTTGTTTTATATTAACAGAGATGTTGGTATTGATAGATAGGTATCATATTCTAGTTCTTCTCACAGACTTTATAATGTCGTAAACAGAGCCCACTGTTTTTTTCGGTTGGCCTATAGTCTATTTACTTGATGACAACGATTAAGCCTAATTTAGGAAACGATTAGCCTAACACTGCACTTCCTTCTTCCGTCGCTAGGAGGAGATATAAAGTTTGCTTTCATTAGTTGAACTAATAGAGTATAGCCCTTCTCTATACTGTATTTGGACAAGCTTCTCAACATGCAGGCCACTGACTGACCAGTCAAAAATATCATTAAAAACATTTTAATGACAAATAAATTCTCACTGCATTATATCTGAGACTGAATGATAATTACGATGTATTAATGATGACGTATTAATTAATAAAGACATCATGTAGTGTAATTACAATTAATTATATTGATTTGACACGTATCTATTCGTGAATGCATCTTAATAAACTGAGTAAACTGGGTCATTAATGATGAAAGTATCACAACCCAAAGCGATTGCATAAGACCAAATGAGATCAAATAATAATAATAATAATAAGTTCATGACGTAAAACAAATAAGCGGACATGGATAGGCCATGGTGCGCGTGATGTCACCGCTTCCACTAACAAATCAACCCAAACTTGACACCAGATATTAGAACAGCCTGTCTACCTTTAGACAGAGAGATAGAACCAGCAACCTGGTGAGAAAATTCAAGAATAAATCTCAAAGCCTAACTTTACTATTTCTGTATTTAGAGAGTAGAGAATGGGGGGGGGGGGTGTTATTTAAGATTCAACATTTCCATCTGTCTCCATAAAGAGACTTAACAGCACTTGTCCTGCTGGTCACCTCTTGGCTCTAGATTTCGATAGAATTAAAATCTTGAGGTGTGTAGGGCTCAGTGCGGGTCATCTATTGATGTGAGATGAATACAGTGTCTACTCCCAAGCCCTTCACAGTTATTAAGACTCATAGAAAAACATAAAATAATGCAAAAGAAGCCGGGTTCGGCACAAATGCTCCGAAAAGCCTCCTCCTCCAAAGGCCTCTTGGAGAGTTTGGCTAGCAATTTGCATTCCTTTGTGCGACAACTTGTAATCCCCCCCTCAGCATGCCAAGAAACACACAACAGATTTATTGTCCCAGTCAACAAATCGTTTAGGTCATCCCAAACCTATTACTGCTTAATGCACTGGGATCTCCCAGCGGTCCCCCACGCCTCATCACACGAACCAGTGCCTCCCAAACACCACAGAGCCCCACGGCCCCGCGGCTTTGTGGGACCCCGGATCCATTCACGCCAAATGCACTTATGGAGCTTAAACACCTCTCCTCTAAGCGGCCAGTGAGGCTGGTCGCATACATGGACTCTAAGCCCAGTCCACGTTTTATTTCCTTAGGCCCAATACATCTAAATGCACCGGGTTTCACACAGAGATATCGCGCGCACACGGGCACATGCGTCCCCGTCCTCCCCATCACGCGTAAAAATAGACATTAGCCTATACAGTGTAACATATATTGTTTTCGTTATAGGCTAACAGGCTATTTTTCACTTTTCTGTCCTAAAGCGCTAATTATGAATATGGATCAGTTAAATATATGTATATATATATATATATATAGCTTACGTATAGCCCAATGGAGTGGAAAGTAGCCTACACATTATTGTTTTGAACCATGTATTTATAGAGAAGTCTGTGTTTTCCTATGAGGCCTACACTGTTCTAGAAACCCACCATTAGATTGCATTCGTTGTGTGTCTGTGTCTGTGGGCCCGTGACCGAGGGACCAGAGGGGGACTGTGGCCCATCTGCTCGCCTTTGTGCGTCACACTCCGACATTCAAATAAGAGGTCACCTCGGGAGAGAGAGATATCTCACACATTAGACCTCTCCTCACAGCCCAAGGCGTCGAACAAAACGGCGGACCTTTGATTCGCTTGTTTGGACACATACATTCATCTCTTAATTGTTGTTTTCTTTTTCAGTTCGGCCTACAGGCCAGCTGAGTGCGCGTGCACGAGCACGGGAGCGAGCTCTGCGCGCACTGATACAACAGTTGGCACACAGTCTGGCCGTGTCCGAAATGCATACTACCTGCTACTTGCTATATAGTAGGCACTAGGCCTATATAGTAGGCATACTACATACTATATAGTACCTACTATATAGTAGGCGAAATACAGTATGCACAGTTTAGATGTAGCATGCTGCATCTCGCCTACTATATAGCAGGTAGTATGCATTTCGGACACGGCCTCTATCTCCCGCTCGAAGAGTCACAGCTTCTCACAATTTTAGACAATAAAATGGACATTTCAAAGGACTAACGGCCTAAGGATAGTGAAGAATAGTATAGTCTAAATGATATAATTTGTAATTATTCACTAACATTTCCATCTAGGTCACTGATGGGCGATAACCTACACCGATAGGCTACAGTCAGGTGTCTATAAAATTAAATTGTTGCTCTCATATTATTTAATGTGTGGCTGCTGTCAGAATGGTTGACGGAACGTGTATTTGACGTACAGGGCTGAATCACAGATTGTAAACCACTAAACCAAGTCTAAGCATTATTGTTGATATCAGAGCCCATGTATGCTGCCTGGTAGCCTATTGGAATATTCTAGAAGAGGTAGTCGCACAATGTTTAGTCCGAATGTATTTAATTCCAACCCCTTTTATACGTTATTTTAGAGAAAAATAACTTGTTTATTTTTATTTATATTTTTAATATAATATTAATATTATAATATATATTTTTTTTTTTACGATTTCATTAGGCTACATGAGATGATTGAGACGAATTAAGGTGCCTGCCAGAGAAAGGGGATTGTCTATCATAGCTCATACAGTAGGCTATCCAGGCTAGCATAGACTACAGCTGCCTCGGAACCAAAGTTGAAACACATGTTATTTTGTGGGGATCATTTCAATAGGCAGTCTCGTTTGGATTTAGGATTGATGTGCTGGGATTCAGCTATTGGACAAGACCATCATATTCAATTGTTATTCATTTGATTGGACGAAATTTTCAGTCTGTAGGCCTATAAGCTATAACCCTAACCCTATAGACTAACCCTATAGCCTAATTCTCCATAAGTCGACTGCAGTGCTTCTTATCACTCCTCCTTAAACTCTACACAATAGAAGCCTGAAAGCAACTACTTTGCATAAATGGAAGTAATATAGTTAATATTTCATTAATTAATTAAAAGTATGATTACTATTACTTATTATTTCACTACTCGTTATATATATGTAGCAGGTCTATGACAAATAAAACTGACTTGACTACTACTATTACTACTACTACTAGTGTTATAATAATAACAACAATAATAATAATAATAATAATAATAATAATAATAATTATTATTATTATATGCATGGTTATTATTATCCCCCTGCTATTATTATTATTATTATAATAATTATTCTTGTTATTATTATAATTATAATTATTACAATTAGTATAATTATTATTATTATTATTATGATTCTTATAATTATCATTATATTATTATTATTGTTATTATCGTTATTATTATTACTACTATGCTGTTATCGTTATTTTTGTGTTATTATACTTTTATCATTATCAATATTATCATCATTGCTGTTGTAAGCCTATTATAAATATAAGGCAATAAGGAAGTACAAGGATGGAGAGAAAATACTGAGAGGGTGAAATAAATATCCTGCACAACGGAAATCAACCCGAGTTGCTCCCTGTTATTAATTTATCTGGTCAAATGTAATTTTTCGTCCCAGGCTATGGATTAGAAGCATGTTTGTCAGTTGTGCTTGGCAGCGCACGCAGCCGCTTTTGAAGACTTCACGTGCTCGAATTTCAAAGCTTTCATTTATTGATTTATTTCATTTATTCTTAAATTCTTTTCTCGAAAACTTGGCAGTATTTTCTCAAGGTTGAGGTTGTTTAGTGGTTATTTCGTCCGGTTTTTTATTAAATTTAACTGAATTAGATTCACACTAATGCTATACTCGCAGAATCCTTTGAAAATCCTCTCGCAGAATCCTTTGTGTTGGTGTGCTTTGACTTAAGAAAGTAATATGCACTCTTAGGACGCTCAAATTGCATTAGAGCACAAGAAAAAAAACGAAGAAAAAGAGGGTAAGAATCCGTGTGTTTTCAGTCTTAATTCCTCAAGCACTCAATTTATTCAATCTCAGTATGCTTATAGAAATTCTCAAATTAATTTTAGAATATTAGGGAATCACAGATCATAACTAAATTAAATGTTTCAAGAGTTGCGTCTGAAATATTCTCCCCTCGAGGCAAAAGCGAAGTCCCGGGTATCTCAGCTCTCAGCTCTGCATGTTATTAGAGAGGCTAGAATGACCTACTGTACACGGATTTCATCAGAATGCATTTGTCTAGCCTCATAGCTCCACGCACACATGCGCTTCGTTACGTTGTCTCTTTTGTGAGACTTCCCACAGATTCTCCATGTAATTCAATCTGTCGACAATCAACACGCTGGAGCCCTGAGCCTATTGAATAAATACATGATTGAATTATTTGGAAACTAGCGCGGAGCTCTCCTCTTTAGTCTTATTAAACAAGGAAATCTAATAATGCACAAATGGATGAGCTTTGGCACATATTGACGTAGGCCTACCAAGACCACAAATGAAAAACATACTGGTTTTTACACTCTACATATGGTTTAGAATATATTGGCCTATCAATTAGACCTTTACAGTATAACTACTAATAATAGCTCTAACACAGACCACGGCTAATAACCATTATTGTATACTATGATAAGATTTACGAGCATAGATCTGACAAGTGCATCACAGAAGCATGCATGGAAGAGCGTAAGCAGGTGTTCTTAGCTGCTAGTGTCCCGGTGCTGTGGGTACCCTCATCCCAGATCACCCTCATCCCTGATCACCCTCATCCCAGATCACAGGGCCCGGTTCTGCTGGTTCTGCCTCTCGCCCGTCTGCCCGCCCGCCCGCCCGGACGCTCCCCTGGTCCCCGGGCCCTTTGATCAGGGCTGGCCCCTCTGCCACAGCTGCCCATGGGGACGCTTCTCTCTCACCTACAACAACAATGCCTGCCGGGGGACCCTGGGGGACCCTCTCTCGCCCCCCAGAACCCCCCATCCCCAAGGAAACAGCAAACCGGGTGGGATCACTGTTGTTAGAGCGGGTGCACTAAGGAGCACAGCTCTGCACTCACGGACGAATGGGAGGTGTGTGTGTGTGTGTGTGTGTGTGTGTGTGTGTGAGTGAGTGAGTGAGTGAGTGAGTGTGTGCCAGAGAGAAAGAGAGAGTCCGACATGACAGAGAATGACAACAAGAGTACATGCTATGCTTCAACTGAGCAAACAAATTATACAGGCCGAGACACATTCTCCACACATACAGTAAACAGGCCCAAGCGCAAACACAGGCCCACAGCTTGCGTACATATGTATGACTGTACTTAGTGGCACCTGCAAGCTTTTATCCGAGCGGCTGGCGTACAAGTTACTTCCTCTTCTTAGCTGACCTGAAAACTCCTCGAATTTGGCAGCAACACACAGGCTCAATTATGTACAAACAAACCATGCATGACTGAGACACCATTCATGTACAAATACTACGCATGTTTTATTTACAGTGGTGGTAAATATCTGTTGACATAATCTGCCTCTGTTTTTATTCTTTGCGAGTTGGTTGATTGAGGTTATATTCTTCCAGAGCTACTCTTACGGGAACTTCTCTGCCGGAACATCTGGTGATGACTCAGGCTATCTAATGCACATCACATGTGGTTCATTATCCCGAGGTCGCGTATCCCCGGCAAATTGGATGGTGTATATTTTCAGACAGCCCCATACATATACATTGAACCTGCTTCAGCCCCGGTGACCGGGATGATGGGCACCTCTACTGGTGACATGACACAGGAAGCACCTTGGACCAGTCCTGTCCTCTGTCACCCCAAGCTGGCTGGGGTCAATTAACTAATTAAGTACCAATTAGAGCATTAAATGCTTCCCTAGGGTGGGAGGTGGTGCCGGGGTGGGATGGGGTGCAAGGGCCAGGTCTGAACCAGATCAAGTTCAACAAGTTTTTTTTGTAAGTTTTTTTTTTTTTAATCTCTGGACTGAAGGAACAATGACAGACACAGAAACACCAACTGCTATGAAGTTGTAGACAGGAATATTGTATCCAAATTATGTTAAGATGAGCAAATGAAATATAATTCACACTCAGGGAAACCAACATTTTCAAATAACATAAAAAAATACATCCCTACACCAAATAAACGCATGTAGCCTATAGTTAATTTGAACAAGCTGGTGAGAGCTAGCCATAGTTTCTAGGGACAGTTACAATGTTATAAGACAAATGTAATGTAACACGTGCATTGTAATGTGTGCTATGGGCCTGTTCTGTCCCGCTGTAGCAGGTAGGGTTGCACTGCACATTCACATCCAACATGTAGACGTAACCCAAAGCTAACTCCCCCTGGCTCACAGGCCTCGCTCCTTATGTTGACTCACATCGTTCTAATCCCCTATCGATAACCTGGACCCTCCAGTCAGAGGTGAGGGGTGCCTGTGAGGCTCCGTTAGAGAGACGAGGCTAAAGCCCCAGACGCACTGGAAGAGTGACGCTAGCGTTTTGAAGTACACCAATTGTTTTAAATGGCGGATCACGCACCAAAAGCGTTTTGAGGCGAGTCAAACCGCCTTGACGCTTCTACTCCGAACTTGTTTACATTTTGCAGCGTCAAATGGGGACAAATCAATGTAAATTAAATCAGCTCCCTATCAAAGCTGACGCCTGCAGTGCGCCATAGGAGCGTCGAATGAGGCGAGTCAAATGAAGCGTGTCAGTTGACTCTTCCAGTGCGTTTGGGGGTTTAACATGTCCTTGAGAGCAGGGGCGATCCAAACGCCGCTCCCTGCCCGGGGGAGCCGTGGGGAGGGGGGGCGGGGGGGGGCGGGGGGGGGCGGCCCTCAGCCCTGGCCCGCTCCCCTACCCCACAACATGGCCGACGGAGGTCTGTCCAGGTCCGGGCTGGAGGGCTTCATCCCTCCTCTGAGTGTTTACCCAGGCCGAACGCCCACCCCCCCCCCCCCTTTTCATCAGGTTCACATGGAGTCTGGCTTTAACGGGGCGAACCGCGCACACGCCAAGACATCACATCACGACATGGCGGAGGAGCGCGCAGCAAGGCTGTCATAAAGTGCCGGGGGGAGCTCGCTGCACCCCACTTTCCATCCCCGAAAACAAACAGACGGCTTCGGAAGGAGGGGATGGAGGAGGGCAGAGAGAGAGGAGAGGGGAAAAATGAACGTTTCTGAGTCACACATTATGTGAGATCACTAACCGCGGTATCTAGCTTTGGCCCGGGCCTGGGGATGTGATATATGGTGGTACCCTGCTGCAGGGATGCGCCCCAACATGCAGGCGTGTTGTTGTGAGGGACAGGCTTTTGTGGGCTCCATGGATCCCGCAACCATAGCATCACAGAAATTGAGCTATCGGCTTTCACAATTGTATCAAGCCCCAGCCCCGTAATTAAAGTGTTGTGTGAGATATACAGCAGGCCAGGGAGGGAGAGAGATGGAGGGAGCGAGGGAGAGAGAGATGGAGGGAGCGAGGGAGAGAGAGATGGAGGGGGTGAGGGAGAGAGAGATGGAGGGAGCGAGGGAGAGAGAGATGGAGGGGGCGAGGAAGAGAGAGATGGAGGGGAGGGAGGCGGGAGAACAGGGAGTCTGGAACCCTCAAGAATGTGAGACACACCAGCATGGGGAAGGTTACAACTGTCATAAATTACCATCTTTTCGCATGGTCAAGAAATTCCAACACACACACACACACGAACATGCATGAGCGCACACACACACACTTGAACATGCGTGAGCGCACACACACACATACACACACACATACACACACACACACAGAAGATGCAAAACAACTGCTTTTCATAGCGCCATGTTAAGGTGGAATCTATGGAATGGAGCAGGATGACATCTCAGGCATCCTGAACTCTGTCCCTTCGCTCGTCATGGTATTTTGTGTCTGAGGTTTTGGGAGGTTGCACGCTGCTCGGCAATAAATATAATGAGACACTCACTTAAAGCCAAAACCCGAAGCAGGGTTTCCATGCTAGTCCAGTTATTAATTCAGGGGTCGACATTGCCTGTATGCAAACATACAGCCCTCACATACAGTCAGTCAGTCAGTTTCCTGTTTATTGTGAAAGACCCCCTTCCTTCTCTCTCTCTCTCTCTCTCTCTCTCTTCCCTTCTCTCTTTTGTTCACTGTGTTTCTTCTGGCACTCCGTCTCCCTGCCTGTGCATCAACAAATACAGGGGGAGGAACCAGTAACTGTATTAACAGATGGCCAGAGTCAATAAAACACACACAAATCAACCCCCTGACACATCTGTTGTGCAGCATTTGACTAATCTCCCTGTGTGGTTCTATGGGAGTGCATGTGATGGAATCAGAGCAGCAGGCTAGATGGGGAGGGACGGGGGGGGGGGGGGGGGGCAGGGAGTTCCCCAGGGACGACACAGCCTCTAATGAATCTTTCTGATAAACCTTGAGGGAGCAACGGTAACGTGTCTCGCTCTCGTAGCCCCCGGATAACGGACATCGAAGATCAAAGATGTCCTCGCCTGTTTACAGTGTAAATCGCCAATGTCTATTTTACATACAGCATCTGGAATGTGACTATTATACACAATTGATTTAAGTCCCCATTCAATATAGCAGGCTGATAAACAATCAGAGGAGCCAATCCTCTCTCTCTCTCTACTGCTTTATCACCCTCTCTCTCTAGAAGTTTCTCTGCCCGGGAGGCTGGAGTCAGTTAGGGCTGCTTCTCCATGCAAGGGGAAACTGGCGGCCATTGTAGCTGACAGTAGCCAATTGCATTGTTGGAAAGGCAAACAGACACTGTGAGCTTTAATTGCAAATAAGCCATTATGGCTCAAAGGCCATGTTTGTGATTGGAGAGAGTGTGTGGAGGTGGGGTGGGGGGGGGTGGGGGGGGGGGGGGTAGGTCAGTGTTGTACAATGTTAATTCTCCGACCCTACTGAAAACACATCACCCACACAAACGCAGCAAAAACTCCGGCTGACACGCCGCCCCCCCACAAAAAAAAAAAGAATAATTGTGAAATAAAAAGTCAAAACATCTAACAGATTTAATCAGACGAGGTTGATAAGCATCCAGCCTCGGTTAATTCCCAACAAATTATCTAATCCAGATGTTGCACTCTCAGTGTAAACACAGTGCCCTGCAGAATCATAAAATAAATAAGCATGAAAGGGGTTTAGAGTTTCAAACAGAGTCTAACCCCAGCCCAAGACCTTTCCACTGCACCCCCCCACCCCCCCCACCCCCCCACCTCGCCTTCTTGAAACAGGAAAATGTAAATATGGTAATATTTAGCACGTGTTTTAAAACATATCGGTTTTCTCAAGCTGGAGAAAAAAAAGAAAACAAAAAAAAGGCCACACACGAAAGAAGGCCTCCCCCGACTTGAGTGTGTGTTCCTCCTCTGTGCATGCGGATCTGCTGCGGCTTCCTCCGTTTGCTAACTGTTCCACCCAGAGACCGACCCGTTCTGATCGTCTTTACACATCCAACTCTGCGCCGCGTCCGCCGGGCTACGAGCGGAGCCGTCAACAACGTTTTAAGAATATAAAAACACCTCTGACAGGTCACGTGATCCATTTGCATTCGGGGTTGTGATTCTCCGCGCAAAAAAACAACAACAGAGGGGAAAGAGAGAGGGAGAGAGGGAGGAGCGAGAGAGAGAGAGAGAGAGAGAGAGAAAGAGAGAGAGAGGGAGCAGCGAGAGAGAGAGAGAGAGAGAGAGAGAGCGAGAGAGAGAGCGAGAGAGAGAGAGAGAGAGAGAGGGAGCAGCGAGAGAGAGAGAGAGAGAGAGAGAGAGAGTGAGAGAGAGCGAGAGAGAGAGCGCGAGAGAGAGAGAGAGAGAGAGAGAGAGGGAGCAGCGAGAGAGAGAGAGAGAGAGAGAGAGAGAGAGAGCGAGAGAGAGAGCGAGAGAGAGAGCGAGAGAGAGAGAGAGAGAGAGCGAGAGAGAGAGCGAGAGAGAGAGAGAGAGAGAGAGAGAGAGAGAGAGAGCGAGAGAGAGAGAGAGAGAGCGAGAGAGAGAGAGAGAGAGAGAGAGAGAGAGAACACTCCGGACATATGGATGTGTTTAAGGACCACCAGGGAAGGGAAACTTGTGCATTTTCGCATAAACCCAGATAAACTCCAAATATGTAATTACACGGGGTTTAAGGCTTGTCTGTTGCCGATTCATTCAGGAATTTCTGGTCATGTCTTTGAGAGTAGAGACTACAGTCCGTTTTAGCATTCTCAAGTGGGGGATATATAGCTCTGGAGCGGCTTGGTTCTGTCCACACACTCAGTCGGCCCCTCTCAGTGGGAGAGGGCCATTGTCCCCCTCTCGTTTACAAGACCATGAAAGAAGAAAGAGCTAAAAGAAATACCTCCAACTACATAAAAAGGAAAGAAGTGGGACTCTTGTAAAATACCTGCAGCACATTTTAAAACTTTCATCGCGTCCAGTATTTATAGTTCTCTGATTCGTTGTCAGTGTTTGTAGGCAATTTGTTGTGCTCCAATAAATAGACTGGCCTATTTATCAGCGGACCACATGGCAGCCATTTATGGCGTGTAACCAGAGGCAGATGTGTTTGGCGTATATTTTCACATGCAGGTCGGACGTGCTGACAGGCCGGGACAGATAGCTGAGATGGTCAGACTCACTACTGACTTCCGTACGAGCTGCAAACGGACCTGTGGTCGGACCTGAACAAAGAAGCATGCCTATCCACCTCTCCCTCTCTCTCTCTCCCTCTCTCTCCCTCTCCCTACTCTCATGACAAGGTCACAGATACAATCCATGGCATACAAGAAAGCATTTAACCTTCCCTCTATGGTTTGAGAAGCATATGGACTTTTTGTGTTTCTGTGTCTGCATTATAAATCTGTCTCTCTACCTTTTTGTGACCGTGTGTGTGTGTGTATGAGCATGTGTGTGTGTGTGTGTGTGTGTACACGTACGCGTGCCCGCGTGTGTATACACACACTTTATGTGAGAGCGAGTGTGTTTCTGTGTCCGTATCTGTATACATACATGTGTGTGTGTTGCCAATTACCGCGGCTATAAATACAAGAGCTTCATCCGTCAGTGAGTTTCTGGGTGGTTGCTGCAGTGCTCTAATTGGTTTCAGATGCTTCCCCTGATCTCCGCCTGCAGCGTTGCCGTCACACAGCCTGCGAGAGAGAGACCCCGCCTGTGTGTGAGAGAGAGACCCCGCAGGGGAGAGCGGGGTGGGGAGTGAGGAGAGATGAGTGACAGGATGGAGGTAAATACTGAGAGAGCACAGGAAGAAACAAACATTTGTTTCTTTTGTCTCTTTCCTGATCCTCCTCGGCGTTTTAGAAGCAGGGTTTAAGAGGGAGTGGGACTCCGAGGCAAGATGATCAAATAAGCAAATCAAATCACATTTCCTATGATGTAATGAAATGTTTAATCCTCATCTGAGTAATCCGCAGCTGAGAAACGAAGTGACACATTTAAATAGGCGTATGATCTAAATAAAATATTATTATTATGATGTTGTACTGTCATAATATGTATTGCAAAAGAAATGTTATGAAAAACGACAATATCTGAACGTGGTCAGACTTGTCAGAACTTATTAGGATTTTTAAGAAAGAGCTACATCTAAAATTAAGTTAATAATAAATTTAAAAAATATATATATTAATATTAATATTAATCACATATGTTCAATCGGGGCCATTCAAATATGTTTGTTTACATATGATTAACATATGTAATAATCATCAGGCTACTCAAAATATAATCCTTAATAATAAATCACAAAGCCAAGTAGCCTAATGTGACAAGCAGAAGTTTTATAATATCCAATTATTTTGCGTGTGACTATATTATCCCACGGATTTGGTGTGATTGGTAGCCCATAGGACAGATTCCCTACATGTTAAACCTATCAAAGTCCAGATACCCCGGATCAGAGATAAGCCTGGATCTGAGGAAGAACGGAGGTGACCCGCGTTTCCCCCTAGAGACAGCTGATCAATGGACATATATTTACACCACATTAGTAGGCTAATTGATCACCGAGGGGTAGGACACGACTCTGACAGCTGGTTATAGTAGGCTACACGCCAATGTAAAAATACACAAAGGACTCACAAAGAAAATGTAGGTTGCTGGTCTATATAAATGCATACCCTAGTCTATATAAATGCATACCCATAGTGTCTCCACGCTGTTGAGATGCACGGGTTCTCCATAGGTCAAGCGCGAGACTAAACTGCCTTAATTGGCTCTGGCAGGACACCTGCACGTGATGCGATAAGGACCGAGAACCGTGTCCGTGTGGCCTCGTGCTCCGTGCTCAGCCGGTTGGTGTGACGTGGAGGCTCGTGGAGGCTCACCAATTAGGGACGTCTTTGACGAGGCGAGGAGCCCTGTGGGGAAACGTGGAATCCTAAACTGCTATAAATCCATTAAAGCCCTCTCATTAGAGCACGAGCCTCATTACCGCGAGCAGGGAGGAGGAGCGCGCGTGCGGTTCCTCACCGGGTGTCGCCTCGCTCGTGCGATCTAGTCGCCTGCAGCCATTAATGCACCATTAATGCACCATTAATGCACGCTGCGATGATAATTGCCTTACCTTGATGACAGCGAATCAGAATGCAGGCATTAACACACGATGCTCATTTCAACGCGTTAATAACTCATTCGATTTTATAGTCACCCCAACATGGGAGAGTTCAGTTCTAGTAGTAGGCCTAGATGATTTTTCTATTTAAAAAAAACTGTAACAGGTTTTAAAAGCTGCAAAATACGGAGGTGATGGCCAACTTGAATTAATTATGAATGCTTGCCCATACTAAAAGCTTTAAATAGCTTCCTTGGGGTGACCCTTTCATACATCTATGTAGCCTACATAAAGTATGCTCCATGATGATGATGATGTATGAATAAACCAAACAACCAAAATAACAACCGGCATATTCTCGATGCAATTGTTGATGTAAAAAACAGATTAGGATATATAAATTCGGTGACTAACTTTCAGCAGTCTAATTCCGGTAGGCCGACTCCCCGAGCACCGGAAACCAGGCAATCCCAAAGTCAAACACGAGGTCAGTTTTATTTCTTTTCTCTTCAGTGTATTATTCAATTTCCCATAATATTATACGACACAGATTTAGTATTTTATTGTTCAACTGCACGGGATGTGAAAAAGGAAGCTGTAACACAGGGAAATATTTAACTAATTTATTACAATTCAAACTGCTCTGCTTGCTGAAAGACTCCAGTTCAAATGTTTAGCAAAAGTGAGTTATTTTCATAATATACTGCCCCCCAACTTGACATATATATATATTCATGAATCACGGTGACATTTTAACGGTCTCAGCTGAATCCTATTTTTCACGGTATAGACTGCTCTCTCCGTTTATGTTTTTGTTCCGAGGGTTTGAGAGCTGAGATCAGTCTTCAGTTCAAAACAACTGAGGAGAGAGAGAGAGAGAGAGAGACAGAGAGAGAGAGAGACAGAGAGAGAGAGAGAGAGAGACAGAGAGAGAGAGAGAGAGAGACACAGAGAGAGAGAGAGCGAGAGAGACACAGAGAGAGAGAGAGACAGAGAGACAGAGACAGAGAGAGAGAGAGAGAGAGAGAGAGCGAGCGAGAGCGAGAGCGAGAGCGAGAGAGAGAGACAGAGAGAGAGAGAGAGAGAGAGAGAGAGGATGAAGATAGGGAGATGGAGGGGGTCTAGAAGAAGAAGAAAGGAGGATGATGCACGGATGAATCCCAGCTAGAGGGAGCGAGAGAACGAGAGCGGAGGGATGGAGGAGAGCAGTGAGGAGGAGGAGGGTATAGGGGGCGACGCCGGGGCCGAGGGAGAGAGAGGCGGAGGGGGATGGAGAGGTGGAGGAGAGCGGAGAGGTGGAGGAGAGGAGGGCAGCACTCGGCTGGAGAGCAGAGCGGGTCGGGAGGCTATGTCATGGAGAGCAGGTCCTTGTGTAAATGGAGATGTACTAAACCTTTGCTAACCTGTATCGCCCAAGATAAAATATTTATATATGCTATTGTCTAAGGGAACGCTGGCTGAGGAGCACTTTAATTTGTTTTCCTCCCAGACAAATGAATTCCCTCCCCGTCATCAGCGCTGGTGCTGATAGTGATTACTGCTCATCTATCGCTGCTCCCTGCCTCGTATAACAAGCTCTCGAGACATTTTAATGGTCAAAGTCCACCTTACAATTACACTCCATCTGATCCAGACATTTCCATATATTAGAGGTGAATCTGAGACGCTG
Source organism: Borostomias antarcticus (assembly GCF_949987555.1). Lineage (NCBI taxonomy): Eukaryota > Metazoa > Chordata > Actinopteri > Stomiiformes > Stomiidae > Borostomias > Borostomias antarcticus. The sequence continues at coordinate 16,047 of NW_028175961.1, forward strand.
GAGGCCAAGAGCATCACTCCTTCACTCATATCCCTTTTTTTTCTTCCTTTTTTCATTATTTCCCCCCCCCCCCCCCCCCATCGGTATACTACCCTTCATCTCATCTTCAATGTCTTCCTTTGTTTGACTCCATTTTACACCATTTTACACCCACAGCTAATTTGACAACCCTCCTTAAGCTTCAGGTATATAGACAGGAGACGCATTATGTGCTATGCGTTAACAGCACACGCACACACACACACACGCACGCACACACTGCATAGAACTGAGGTTGGCACCGACGCAACAGCACCTCTCTTTATGCAAACGGCATGTAAAGCGTACAGAGACAGGGGGTCACACCCGAGTGGAAAACATTTGTATCCAACATAGAATGACACTGATTGTCATGCTATTACAGGGAAATGGCTGCGTTTGGTCCGCCTTCCACAGGGCATAATCATGTGTGACTAACAGTGATGGAGAGAGCCAGGGGAGAGGGCAGAGAGGGGCCCTCGCCGTCCCCCCCCTGGTCGGGATGCAGAGACGGAGCGTGCGGTGATAAAGGAGATGGAAGTCACTCACAGTTCTTTCATGTCATTGAGGCCAATCATGTTGACTTCCACACGGACATTATTCCAAACCATCAATCCGTGTGTCCCATTGAAGAGAGAGAGAGAGAGAGATAGAGAGAAAGAGAGAGAGACACACACACACGGAGAGGTATGAAATTAGAGGCCCTCAGTAATCACGCCGGTAATAGTAGTAGCCTATGTTTATTAAGGTACCATTACCCGTTGAGGTCGAAGAAGTTTCAACATCAATTTTAAATTTTAACTCACCCGTTACCACAACAATACAGATGCACAGTCCAGGACATCCCTGACACAAGCAGTGGGGGCCCCTCTCTCTGGCCCCTACCACACAGGCTGGGCCCTCTCTCTGGCCCCTACCACACAGGCAGCCCCGGCTGGGCCCTCTCTCTGGCCCCTACCACACAGGCAGGGCCCTCTCTCTGGCCCCTACCACACAGGCAGCCCCGGCTGGGCCCTCTCTCTGGCCCATACCACACAGGCAGGGCCCTCTCTCTGGCCCCTACCACACAGGCTGGGTCCTCTCTCTGGCCCCTACCACACAGGCAGCCCAGGCTTGGCCCTCTCTCTGGCCCCTACCACACAGGCAGCCCCGGCTGGGCCCTCTCTCTGGCCCCTACCACACAGGCTGGGCCCTCGCTCTGGCCCCTACCACACAGGCAGGGCCCTCTCTCTGGCCCCTACCACACAGGCAGCCCAGGCTTGGCCCTCTCTCTGGCCCCTACCACACAGGCAGCCCAGGCTGGGCCCTCTCTCTGGCCCCTACCACACAGGCAGCCCTGGCAGGGCCCTCTCTCTGGCCCCTACCACACAGGCTGGGCCCTCTCTCTGGCCCCTACCACACAGGCAGGGCCCTCTCTCTGGCCCCTACCACACAGGCTGGGCCCTCTCTCTGGCCCCTACCACACAGGCTGGGCCCTCTCTCTGGCCCCTACCACACAGGCTGGGCCCTCTCTCTGGCCCCTACCACACAGGCAGCCCCGGCAGGGCCCTCTCTCTGGCCCCTACCACACAGGCAGGGCCCTCTCTCTGGCCCCTACCACACAGGCAGGGCCCTCTCTCTGGCCCCTACCACACAGGCAGCCCCGGCTGGGCCCTCTCTCTGGCCCCTACCACACAGGCAGCCCTGGCTGGGCCCTCTCTCTGGCCCCTACCACACAGGCTGGGCCCTCTCTCTGGCCCCTACCACACAGGCTGGGCCCTCTCTCTGGCCCCTACCACACAGGCAGGGCCCTCTCTCTGTCCCCTACCACACAGGCAGCCCCGGCTGGGCCCTCGCTCTGGCCCCTACCACACAGGCTGGGCCCTCTCTCTGGCCCCTACCACACAGGCTGGGCCCTCTCTCTGGCCCCTACCACACAGGCTGGGCCCTCTCTCTGGCCCCTACCACACAGGCTGGGCCCTCTCTCTGGCCCCTACCACACAGGCTGGGCCCTCGCTCTGGCCCCTACCACACAGGCAGGGCCCTCTCTCTGGCCCCTACCACACAGGCTGGGCCCTCTCTCTGGCCCCTACCACACAGGCAGCCCCGGCAGGGCCCTCTCTCTGGCCCCTACCACACAGGCAGGGCCCTCTCTCTGGCCCCTACCACACAGGCAGGGCCCTCTCTCTGGCCCCTACCACACAGGCAGCCCCGGCTGGGCCCTCTCTCTGGCCCCTACCACACAGGCAGCCCTGGCTGGGCCCTCTCTCTGGCCCCTACCACACAGGCTGGGCCCTCTCTCTGGCCCCTACCACACAGGCTGGGCCCTCTCTCTGGCCCCTACCACACAGGCAGGGCCCTCTCTCTGTCCCCTACCACACAGGCAGCCCCGGCTGGGCCCTCGCTCTGGCCCCTACCACACAGGCTGGGCCCTCTCTCTGGCCCCTACCACACAGGCAGAGCCCTCTCTCTGGCCCCTACCACACAGGCAGCCCCGGCAGGGCCCTCTCTCTGGCCCCTACCACACAGGCTGGGCCCTCTCTCTGGCCCCTACCACACAGGCAGCCCCGGCTGGGCCCTCTCTCTGGCCCCTACCACACAGGCAGCCCCGCCTGGGCCCTCTCTCTGGCCCATACCACACAGGCAGAGGTCCACACTGGCTTCCTGGGCTGATTTACCAGTCAGCCAGGACACACTGAAGACACAGGGTTAAGATGGAGGACAAAGTGTTCCTGCCATGCTGTCTGATAGCGTGTGCATTACACTGGACTGGGAGCGGCGGCCATTACTCCAACCCGAGCCCCCCTCTAAACAGACGGACTGAACCTGTGAAGAACCCCCCCCCCTCATCCTTTTTTCATCTCTCCAAGTTGCCTGGCAGATCAAACCCCTCCGAGCTTATGAGCTGGCCAGTGGCTGACTTCCATTTCTTTAATCTTTCAATTAAGGTTACTGTTATATTCGGCATATTTTCACAAGGAAATGTTAGAAGTGCCGCTGATGGGCTTTTGCTCTGTGCGAGAGTGTGGATGAATGACCTAATTGATTCATGGTGACGCCGATCCAGGGGGAAACTGTACCTGACACCAGCGCTCCGGCCAAGGGGAACGCATTCTTTCATTTTCACCCGGGTCCGCCTGGCCGCCCTCTCAACTCAGCTTCTCCGTGTCCAGCTCTCCCTCTCCACATCGCTTAATTTGAAGCTTTTCTTGGCTCACTGCGCTTTTCTAATCTTATCCCCCTCGGCTCGACCAGACTGCTAGACAGAGTTCAAGCTGCTTCCTCCCCGAGTTCACTCCTGTTATTTTGACGGCCTCTG
>NW_028175959.1:2500-15000 GCF_949987555.1 Borostomias antarcticus
CCGGCCTCGATCGCGCCTGGCCGCGCGTTCCTGTTATGTTTGGAGAGACCGGCTCCATGTTAACCAGGGGTCAGTTTATTATACCGGCCTCCCCCGCTAACCGCAGCCTCTCCCACTAGCGTGAGGTCGCGGCCCCCCCCCGCCCACCCCCGTCTCCGCCCCCAAAACCTCCAGACCTCCAGCCGGCCGGCCAGCCGTTCCAGCGCTTATCTCACGTTCTGTTATCAGAGTCAATGATATCAAATCCTCTGGACTAGGGCCGTCCAGCAGACTCCAGGACTTACGGGGAGGGTCTCCGGTCATTGCCTCAGAGTCTAAGTATGACCAGCACTCAGCGCAGATCACAATAATCATAGGCATTAAACAGACTGCACCGCTGCAATTATAGAAAATTGAATCAGGCCACGTTGTTTGAACTACAAACATACCCATACATTTGGCAGATGTCCCCCTGACGAACGAACGCGTTTGTTTGGAGTTCAACAATGCGCCTTGATCTCCGTCTCCGCTCTTCGTTACGTGATGTCGAATCTAGTAAAGTGTCCTGTGTAATCTACAAAGCATGTTGGCTTGTTGTTGTTCTCCCTAAGTGGAGTCCTGTTCAGTGTGCGTTTGTGTCACTCTCGACCCAGATGAAAGATTCAGGGTTCCTCCTTGTTCTCTCTGTTCCTCTCCGTCCAGAACACAAGAAGGACATGAGACCCAAGGAGGCGGGGAAGGTCGCGGTCAAGGAGCCGGTCAAGGAGTTAGGGAAGGAGACGGGGAAAGACGCGGCGAGGGATCCGGCGAGCGATCCGGTGAAGCGCTGTCCGCTGATCCTGGGTCTGCCTCGCATCTACATCCAGACGCGCCAGGAGAAACGCCTCCACCTGACCATCGGGGGGCGGGCGTACCTCCTCCCCAAGACCTCGCTGGTCATCAAATGCCCGGTCAGAAGGTTCCAGAAGGCCTACATCCGCTGGCAGAAGGACGGCCGTCCCCTCCCCAGCTCCAGGGGGCGCCTGGGGGTCACCAAGTCCGGCTCGCTGAAGATCCACAGCCTGGAGGCGGGGGATAGCGGCGTGTACGCGTGCCTCGCCGGCCCCGCCTCCGACACCTTCACCCTCAAACTGATCGGCAGCGACAGCCGGCTGATCGAGAGGCCCCCCGCGGAGAACGAGTCCGACCCGATCCGGCTCGGTCCACACGGCACCGAGCGGGGCGCGGCCCCGGACCTGGCTCGCTGCCTCACCATGACCAGACTCAAAGGGCCCAGAGTGTCTCTGCTGCCCCCTGGTGGCCAGGAGGCCACTGTCCTGCAGGGGGGATACGGTCAGCAGACATGGCCACTGGAGGAGAGGGTGAGGAACATCAGCCAGCAGGCGGAGACCGGAGAGATCAGTCAAGACCAGGCCTCCCAGCTCATCTACACCCTCCTAACGCAGCACTCCGCTGTCCAGTCCACCACTGACCAGTGGGACACGCCAAAAGAGCCGGGACAGCCAAAAGGTACAACTTCATCTCTGTCACAAAAACATTTCCATACTTGTTCCAGCCGCGCGTTGTGATTGGCCTTGATTGATCTATCTATCTATCTACTGTATCTATCTATCTATCTATCTATCTATCTATCTATCTATCTATCTATCTATCTATCTATCTATCTATCTATCTATCTATCTATCTATCTATCTATCTATCTATCTATATATATCTATTGTATCTATCTATCTATCTATATATATATATATATATATATATATATACTTTATCTATCTATCTATCTATCTATCTATCTATCTATCTATCTATATCTATCTATCTATCTATCTCTACTGTATCTATCTATCTATCTATCTATCTATCTGATACATTGTGTCTCGAGTCGACGCGATAGGATTGTGAGCACTAAACATGATACAACTGGAAAGGTTCTTATTTAGGTTGAAAGGGGACACTTTGAGACCCGCTTTTATCAAGTTGAATATTATCCGCTAGCTAGCCCTTCTGCTCTGTTTATGTTCTGGACCGGTCCAGCTGGCTGGGGCACGGTTCTGGACTGCGGAGGGCCTGAAATCAACGAACCAATTTAGAGAAATTGAACACTACTAACCCATGTTTTTCAAAAGAAGAAGAAAAAACCCAACAGAGCAGCGCTGTCAGAAACCCAGCGGAGGTTTGCGCTTCTCGTGGTTACTGGCACGGCTCTGCAGAACGACGGCACGATTCGGGTGCCGCGGAACAGCTGTGCCAATAACCGGGATAAAAGCGCTCCCCTCTCGTGTGTTATTGCTTAAATATGTCCTTAGATTTCCACTTCCATGACTTTGTTTTGGTCTTTTGCAATAGCTTACGATCCCGATATCCGCGATTACTGTTCAACGCCGGTTCTGTTTTCCTCCGTGTGGCGCGTCTGCAGACAGGCTGCCTAATTGGTCGGAGCGGTCCGGGGAGAGAGGTTCCAGAAGGCCCGTGATTACCCGGCAGCAGCAGAACCCTCTGATCGCCTTCCAGAAGAACCTCACCGTCGCCGTGGGCCGCGCGGCCTTCCTGACCAACGCCACACGCTCGCTGTTCCTCCTCTGCCCCGTAGAGGGCGCCCCACCGCCCAAAATCTCCTGGACCAAGGATGGCGTGCCACTTCAACGCTCCGACAGGTAGCTTCTGCTGTCTATTGTATTTGCCTTTTGTATTTCTTATGGTGTGTAAAGCACATTGAGAGGCATGTTGTGTCTGAAATGTGCTCTATAAATAAAGATTATTATAATATTATTATTATTATTACTAGATCAGGACTAGGCTATGTGCCAGATAATGGCATTGGGAAACAATGTGTCATCACTATAAATATAAACCTCCAGCAGATTGGATAGGCGTTCTATTAGGCAGACCTTTCTGGGTTGCCGTAGCTACAGTACCACACAGCACAGGGCCCTCCCTGTCTCTGCCAGGCGCCGGGGGTCAGGGCGACCGCTACAGATAGGCTGTGTTATTTCCAACGCTATCTACTCCCCCGGCGTCGACGCCAAGACGGGCATCCCGCTGAACCCGCCCAACGCCGGCCTAAACATGCGCTGGTTCATGACGCACCTCGCCGGGCCTCATGCCCGACTGCACTCCACTGACCTCTGACCTCCACGGAGCTCGCCGCTCTCTCTGGACCCACACGGAGGGACGGCGGGGATAGAGCGGGGTAGGGGACAGCGGACCCATCCTGGACTGTACCGATCCGGTCACCTCACACACACACATACACACACACACGCGCACAGAAGGTTAACGAAGGGAGCAGCTGTTAAGGATTAAGACCCGGCCCGGAGGCTTAAATCAGAACTGCGTGCGCGGCAGTTTACAGCTCCCCGCTCGGCACTAATGTCACTGACCGTGTTCCGCTCTTATCTCCCGGTACGAAAGCGCAGACGGACCACCTCTCACGCGTCCGAGGCCGACACCTTTATCCTGAGAAGTCACTGCTGCAGCCTCAAGTGTTTATTTGCGGAGAACAGATTGAGGCCTGGAACGTCTCCCGGTGAAATGACGACGCACAAACGTTTATCGTTCGGGCGGCGCAAGTGCCAGTTAGGTGCCGGCCTTTTCCAGCGGTATTTACCCAACTCTGCTGTTGAGCCCCTGCCTCAGGGAGGAGGCCTTGCCCTATAAATATTGATGACATTTTAATAACCTTTAAGCGAGAAGTCGCAGACCACACACGGTAGTCAGGGAAATTTGCATGGTAAGGGTTTTTGCCAATTAAAACCCGTAGCCTTCCGCCTGAAACCCACTCCCTCTGTTAAAACAGGAGGCTCTGACCACGGCGGAGATTTGAGAGTTGTCACTCACGCCGGCGTTCTCCGCACCCCGACCGGGCCCGTTGCATATGGAAGCCATCACCGCATCGCTCTAGGCCCTGCCAATCACACGGCACCATGACTGACTCCCTTAAAGAGCCGATGTTTTTCTGTTTCTAAGCCCTCTCACGACAACGCCGGCCTCCCCCTCTTCTCTCCGTAACCGGCTGTGACAGACGCGGGCCGCCGCGGCTTGGCGTGGCGCGGCCCAGACCCGCCGGACTTGGCGCAGGCTTTGTCGGAGCGGCGTCGGCATGCGCGCTCGGCTCGGAGCTGTGGAAAGCATCAATAAAATCAAAAGGCGGAGTGAGGCCTCGCAGCCCGCCGGTGACAGCGCCGGTCATCACCTCGTCGGGTTCTGGTCGGCCTGTTCCGTTCCCACTTGGGAAACCGGGTGCGAGAGGTTCCGCCTCCACGGTTTCCGCCGCCCCCCGTAGCCTCCCCCCCCCCCGGCGGCGCCGAGGACGCGTGCTCTCATCGGGGAGGAACCTTCCGGATCGTGACCCCCGTCACGCCTCGTTCCTCCGGTCCTACCGCCCTCCTTCCTCCTTCCTCTCTCCATCTCTCCATCTCCTGCTGAGATGACCTCACTCCCTCACTCTCCGGTTTTACACGCGCCGTTCTGAACACTTTTACCAGAGAGAAGGGGGGAAAGAGAAGGAGAGGAGGGAAGAGAGAGAGAGGGAGAGAGAGAGAGAGACAGAGAGACAGAGAGATGGAGAGAGAGAGAGGGAGAGAGAGAGAGACAGACAGACAGACAGAGAGAGAGAGAGAGAGAGAGCAGGGGGAGAGAGAGGGAGAGAGAGAGAGACAGACAGAGAGAGAGAGCAGGGGGAGAGAGAGGGGGGGGAGAGAGAGAGAGAGGCAGATAGGATGAGGGAACTGGGACAGAGAGAGCAGAAGACTAGATTGACATTCACAGGCCCCATGGCTGGGGTGTGAAGCAGTGCATTGTGGGAGCTCGTGCAAGTCTGCAGCCGCTGCCCTGGTCTTGGTCTTGGAGCACGCTGTGTGATAGTAGCTGACTGGCTTTGACCTTCACACCGGCTTTGACCTTCATAAAAACTTTTAACACATCCACCAGCATCCTCTTTACGGCCGCTCCATCCAAGCTCATACCTACGGAAGAGCATTAGGGCCAACAACTGAATTTATTATTTTTTGAAGCTTCTGAGTTTAAAGTCAGAATTTCTGAGAAAAAAGTCAGAAATACAGTAACTTTTGAGAAAAAAAGTCTGAATTTCTGACTTTAAACTCAGAAGCTTAAAAAAAAAAAAAAACTCTGCTGTTGGCCCTAATGCTCTTCCGTACATACCAGTTGGGTTTTGAGGTCAAAGCTCTGCAATATGGGACACCAGCCTGAATGATTCTGGCCTTGTGGTCCAAATGACGGCACCGAAACATACTGTACAGTTGCATTATCAGAGTATCAGGGTTTACATGGATCACATCTCCTGAAAATGTGTTAACTGTCACTGGATATAGAAGCGAAAAAGGTTCACACACTCATGACCGATGAGGAATTCGGATGCAAAATGCTAGGCTTTTTTATTCTACGTAAGTGGAAAAATAAAGTGACAAGGCGATAACAAAATAAGTAACGTTAACTGTCACCGTCAAATGAACGGGAATCGCAGCTCAGTATATCCGTGTGTGACTCTATTGTATTTGACTGCTGAGTCTATTTGAAATCCCGGGTGGGTTTCCTGTTACAGGTAGAGTAGACCAGCGTCTGATGTGTGACCACAGCGCTGCTACAGACAGTCTCCGTCTCCTGCCGTTCCTGGGTCCATGACAGCACATTTTCCACGCTCAAACCGTTCATATGTTCCCCTTAAAGGTCCAGAGGTCCCACATCATAAAGACGTAAACCTCGTTGGGCTTTTCCTGCGGTCTGGGATAGAGCAGACTAGCAGCGGGACAGAAGTGTGTGGCGTTAAGAGACAGAACACAGAGCAGGATCGAGGTTGCCCCCCCCGCCCCCCCCCCGAAGGACTGACCTAGGGTCCGTTGTCTGTCCCCCTCTCATTATGGTCAAGGTTACGATGCGCTGCAGACGGACCTGATGGTGGCCCGGAGGGAAGGCCCGGTCCAGGGATCAGGGTCAGGGTCTCTCTCTCAGCCAGGGTCTCTGATGAGGTGTTGGTGGGTGGGAGCTGCTCACCGGACATTCCCACATGGTCTCAGACCGGCCGGGGGTCTTATAGACCCTCAGATGTCTATAAACCGCTGCATGGATTCGGGAGCCCGGCCCCCAGCCTCCTACCTCTTCCCCGGCCACGGCCCTAGCTCTCTATCTCAGCCTCCAACAGCCGGCCTCAGCCCCATTCCGACATCTGGCCCCGACCCCAGCCTTCCAACGCGTACAGGGGCAGCACTGGCCAATAGCCCTAGCCCTAGCCCTAACCCTAACCCTAACCCTAACCCTAGCCCTAACCCTAACCCTAGCCCGTCCCTAGCCCTAGCCCTAACCCTAGCCCTAACCCTAGCCCTAGCCCTAGCCCTAGCCCGTCCCTATCCCTAGCATTAGCCCTAGCCCATCCCTAACCCTAACCCTAGCCCTAGCCCTAGCCCTAGCCCATCCCTAGCCCGTCCCTAGCCCTAGCCCATCCCTATCCCTAGCATTAGCCCTAGCCCATCCCTAACCCTAGCCCTAGCCCCGGTTCCATATCCCACCTTAGCCCTGCTTGCCTAGCCCAGCCCTAGTCCTGTCCTATTCCCATGCATTGTCATCATGCCCCAGCTGAAAGGATTGTTCTCCCATGTGTTCCCAGTCCAGTCTCAGGGTCCCTAGACGCCTCAGTCCTGGGATAGAGATCCAGGAACAGAACTGCTTCCTGTTCTGGGTGGGGGGGTTTGTTCCCCTGTTCTGGGTGGGGGGGTTTGTTCCCCTGTTCTGGGTGGGTGTGTTCCCCTGTTCTGGGTGGGTGGGTGTTCCCCTGTTCTGGGTGGGGGGGGGTGTTCCCTGGCCAAGGAAGCCCAGACAGACTTACTGGTCCTGAGAGGCAGCTCAGAGAGTGGACAGACAGACAGACAGACAGACAGACAGACAGACAGACAGACAGACAGGTAGACAGACAGACAGACAGACAGACAGACAGACAGACAGACAGACAGACAGACAGACTCTCTGATCAGTTCAGAAGGCCACAGACTGGTCACGCCTCCTATAATATCCAGCTCAATCAATACCGTGTTCAGAATCACATTAAACCCTCCCACACACATGCACAAACAACCCAGCAGCCCCGGCGGTCACGGTCATTAGCACGCAGATGTCAGGATGAGGGACCCAAACAGTCTCCAAGCATCATTAATATCAACTCACAGCCAGGAAACTGGAGACATTGCTGCTCACTTCTCTGGGACACAAACAGCTTTTTGATTAGAATAGATCATCGCCTTCTGTCTCTTTGAAGAGCAGGAGAGAACGGCAATGGCTGAGGGCAAACTATTATGGGATGTATCAAGCGTTTCCTGGATCCTCGTTCACCATGATGGTATTTTTGCCTGTACTGTATTTACATCTGAATAAATAACCATACTGTATGTAAAGGTTAGCCAACAAACTCACTGGATTTGTATGGCGCATCAGCAAACCATTCGATTTGGCTCCTCCTCTTTTTCCCAGGGTGTCATGGGATAGCTCTGGGGGCCTGTGCATCGCCCTGCCGGGGGCGGGGGACAGGGGCGTCTACAGGTGCACGGCCACCAACGCCTACGGTTCCGACTCTGAGACCACACACCTGTTACTGGCCGGTGAGTGACCCGTCCTCCCTTAGGGGCCGACCCCACACCACAGCGGTGACCTTCCAGCCGGAGACAGGAGAACGAGAGAGAGAGAGAGAGAGGGAGGGAGAAAGAGAGAGAAAGAGAGAGGGAGAAAGAGAGAGGGAGGGAGAGAGAGAGGAAGAGAGAGGGAGAGAGAGAGGGAGAGAGAGAGAGGGAGAGAGAGAGGGAGAGAGAGAGGGAGGGAGAGAGAGAGGAAGAGAGGGAGAGAGAGAGAGAGAGAGGAACGGAGCGGGAGAGAGAGAGAGGGAGAGAGAGAGGGAGAGAGAGAGGGAGGGAAGGAGGGAGAGAGAGAGGGAGGGAGAGGGAGGGAGGGAGAGGGAGAGGGAGAGGGAGAGGGAGAGAGAGAGGGAGGGAGAGGGAGAGGGAGAGAGAGAGGGAGGGAGGGAGAGAGAGAGAGAGGGGGAGGGAGAGGGAGGAATGTAATAATGTAATGTAAATGTAATTTATGTAAATGTAATTTAATGTTATTTATTGCTATATAAATGTTCTAAGCCGGTAGACAAACATACTCCAGGAGCTCGCTCGTTCGCCTTATTGAGAGGGGTCAGGGAAGAATTTTTACAGCTCACTTATCTGGCCCCTGGGTGATACGATAGTGGGTCGTATGCCCACCTCCCTTGTTCTCTGTAAAGCACATTGTGTTGCCTCTGTGTATGAAATGCGCTATACAAATAAAGCTTTGATTGATTGATTGATTGATTGAGAGAGAGAGAGAGAGAGAGAGAGAGGGAGGGAGGGAGAGAGGGAGGGAGGGAGAGAGGGAGGGAGGGAGAGAGAGGGAAGGAGGGAGAGAGAGGGACGGAGGAAGAGAGAGAGAGGGAGGGAGAGAGAGGGAGAGAGAGAGAGAAAGAGAGAGACAGGAAGGGAGAGAGAGGGACGGAGGAAGGGAGAGAGATGGAGAGAGAGGGAGGGAGAGAGAGGGAGAGAGAAAGAGAGAAAGAGAGAGACAGGAAGAGAGAGAGAGGGAGAGTGGCAGGGGTAGAGAGAGAGAGAGAGAGAGAGGGAGAGTGGCAGGGGTAGAGAGAGAGATATTTAAGACAACGTAAGGAGATTACTTGTAGGACTAACTTGGATTTGTTACACGTTATTGTGTATCGCCCGGCTAAAACGTGCTGTGTTGTGAATTCATAACCTTGGGTTGATGTGTCCGACGGTCTTGAACCTTGGGCTGATGTGTCCGATGGTCTCCCCCCCCCCTGTGTGGACAGAGGCCCCGGCCATCTCCACGTCCGGGAGGAACGTGTCTGACCAGGGGCTGGCGTTGGGCGGCCAGCGCAACCTGCGGGCGGTGGTGGGGGGCCACGTCTCCCTCCGCCCTGGGGCCAACCTCACCCTGGACTGCCCCGTCACAGCAGGTGGGTCAACGATCACTTCGACCAATAACACTCATCTACTGTACATCACCGTTCCCCCACGTTTCATATCTTTGGCCGGCGTCAGACGGACCTCTCTTTCGACTCCGTTCCCATGGAACGAGGCCCGCGAATTCCTCCGCTAAATGAATGATATCCGTCTCCGTAGCCCCTGCGATGTAAGTTCGATGTTGACCCACGGTCACGCAGCATGTCCCGCCTGTAGGGTCGAGATACCGAGACGCCGCGGCGAGACGAGGAGAAATGACGTGTAAAGCCAACACAGCCGAGCGAGGGCTCGGGTCTTTAGCGGTCGACCGCCGGGGGGATTTATTCCTCCCGCTTCGTTTGGAGACGCAATCATCTGTTAAAACAGCCCCGGGGGTTCTGATGGAGAGGGCCGGTTCCTCGCGAGCGGACCTGGAGGCCGTCCACGTTCCCCGCCACGCTCCCCCGCCTGGGCCTCTTTGCGGCGGCGTGCGGTGTTTTTTCTCTCACAGAGGTCGTGTAGCGTAGCTTAGCGATTACACCGCTCGGAGGCTGCCCCCGATCCCGCCGACCGCGCCAGACGAGGGGAACGGAGCGAAATCCGAGACGCGGCCGATGCCCTTGATCAGCCACCGGTGTTGAGCACAGCGGGCCGGGATCCCGGGTCTCCTCAGGATCTGCTGTTGGGTTCGCCTGCCTGCGAGGGCCACCTTGCTGCCAGCTGCACAGCGCCCCCTAGCAGCCGGATGCCTGACGCACACACACGCACACACACGCACACACACTGATATACTGTGGTGAAGCCCGCAGAGCTTTGGCCCAAGTCCTGCAGTCTGTTTTGTGAGCTGCTTTCACCACCAAGTGATTGGATGAGATGAGAGAGAGGTTTAGTGTGTGTGTGTGTGTGTGTGTGTGTGTGTGTGTGTGTGTGTAGGCCTACAGTACAGTACAGTACTGTATGTGTGTAGAAGGGTTTAAGGCCAAAACAAATGAGACTTCAATAACATCTCCTCTCCTCTTGGGGGGGAGGAAGAGAAGGACAAAAGAGAGAGGGAGAGAGAGGGAGGGAGAGAGAGAGAGAGAGGGAGGGAGAGAGAGGGAGGGAGAGAAGGAGAGGGAGGGAGAGAGAGAGAGAGAGGGAGGGAGAGAGAGGGAGGGAGAGAAGGAGAGGGAGGGAGAGAGAGAGGGAGGGAGAGGGAGGGAGAGAGAGGGAGAGAGAGGGAGGGAGAGAGAGAGGGGGAGGGAGGGAGGGGGGCAGGGGTAGAGAGATATATTCAAGACAATGTAAGGAGATACTAACTTGTATTTGTTACACATTGTGGAAATACGACACTACATGCAGACACAAAAATCTAAGACTACATGCAGTCACACACACACACACACACACACACACACACACACACGCGCAGGAGACAGACAAAAGGACATGAGCTCAGAGAGGTCAGGGCTTAGTGACCTGACTGCGCTGATTGCTGAGGGTAATCTGATACTACGGAGGGGAGCTGGGAGAGCAGCTGTGGCCCTCCGACGACACCTCACCTCTGGGACGCTGGTATCTCTGGGAGCGGCTGGCTCATCTCTGGGAGCGGCTGGCTCATCTCTGGGACGCTGGTTTCTCTGGGAGCGGCTGGCTCATCTCTGGGACGCTGGTTTCTCTGGGAGCGGCTGGCTCATCTCTGGGACGCTGGTATCTCTGGGAGCGGCTGGCTCATCTCTGGGACGCTGGTATCTCTGGGAGCAGCTGGCTCATCTCTGGGACGCTGGTATCTCTTGGAGCGGGGGGCTCATCTCTAGGACGCTGGTATCTCTGGGATTCTGGTATCTCTGGGAGCAGGGGGCTCATCTCTGGGACGCTGGTATCTCTGGGAGCGGCTGGCTCATCTCTGGGACGCTGGTATCTCTGGGACTCTGGTTTCTCTGGGAGCGGCTGGCTCATCTCTGGGACGCTGGTATCTCTGGGAGCGGCTGGCTCATCTCTGGGACGCTGGTATCTCTGGGAGCGGCTGGCTCACCTCTGGGACGCTGGTATCTCTGGGAGCGGCTGGCTCATCTCTGGGACGCTGGTATCTCTGGGAGCGGGGGGCTCATCTCTGGGACGCTGGTATCTCTGGGAGCGGCTGGCTCATCTCTGGGACGCTGGTATCTCTGGGAGCGGCTGGCTCATCTCTGGGACGCTGGTATCTCTGGGAGCGGCTGGCTCATCTCTGGGACGCTGGTATCTCTGGGAGCGGCTGGCTCATCTCTGGGACGCTGGTATCTCTGGGATGCTGGTATCTCTGGGAGCGGCTGGCTCATCTCTGGGACGCTGGTTTCTCTGGGAGCGGATGGCTCATCTCTGGGACGCTGGTATCTCTGGGACGCTGGTATCTCTGGGAGCGGCTTGCGAAGCTCTGGGACGCTGATATCTCTGGGACACTGGTATCTCTGGGAGCGGCTGGCTCATCTCTGGGACGCTGGTATCTCTGGGACACTGGTATCTCTGGGAGCGGCTGGCTCATCTCTGGGACGCTGGTATCTCTGGGACACTGGTATCTCTGGGAGCGGCTGGCTCATCTCTGGGACGCTGGTATCTCTGGGACGCTGGTATCTCTGGGAGCGGCTGGCTCATCTCTGGGACGCTGGTGTCTCTGGGACGCTGGTATCTCTGGGAGCAGCTGGCTCATCTCTGGGAGCGGCTGGCTCATCTCTGGGACACTGGTATCTCTGGGAGCGGGGGGCTCATCTCTGGGACGCTGGTATCTCTGGCGTGGGATATCACACCGCTGCATGTCCTGACTAAAGGGCTTTCATTACACACTAGTAACCAGCAGAGGTCAGGCTACACCTGCGCCCTCTAGTGGTAGAAAGGGTGAGGAACCTTCCAGAGCTTCACGTGCTGAAAAACCGTGTATGTGCTTGTGCAGCACGCCGCCCACAGCTGGGGCTGGTCGGTTTGGGTGCTATGAGGGTAGCCAGACTGGCCACTAGTCTGACAGGGACGGGGGGCACTTTGGCGAGAGACCCACGGTCTCTCCATGAAATGATCGCAACATCATGTGAAATCAGTCCACTTTACCCTCTGGTGTTTTAGTGCAGTCTGGACAAATTCTATACCGACAGCAGCGATATATCTGAACAGGAGAGCGGGTGATATATCTGAACAGGAGAGCAGGTGATATATCTGAACAGGAGAGCGGGTGATATATCTGAACAGGAGAGCAGGTGATATATCTGAACAGGAGAGACGGTGATATATCTGAACAGGAGAGACGGTGATATATCTGAACAGGAGAGCGGGTGATATATCTGAACAGGAGAGACAGTGATATATCTGAACAGGAGAGACGGTGATATATCTGAACAGGAGAGCAGGTGATATATCTGAACAGGAGAGCGGGTGATATATCTGAACAGGAGAGACGGTGATATATCTGAACAGGAGAGCGGGTGATATATCTGAACAGGAGGGACGGTGATATATCTGAACAGGAGAGACGGTGATATATCTGAACAGGAGAGACGGTGATATATCTGAACAGGAGAGACGGTGATATATCTG
>NW_028175959.1:20000-44487 GCF_949987555.1 Borostomias antarcticus
TTTGGGGTCCCCCAGCATTAGAGAAGGGGGCAAAACGACATTGAACTAATGGATAATATCAACAGCGTTTAATATGAGAGGCCTGCACCTTTACTCTGGTTCTGGAGGGGAAAGATGGAAAGAGAGAGAGAGAGAGAGAGAGAGAGAGAGAGAGAGAGAGAGGGAGAGAGAGAAAGGGTCAAGGAAGGAGAGAGAGAGACAGAGAGAGAGGAGAGAGAGAGAAAGGGAGAGAGAGAGGCAAGGAAGGAGAGAGAGAGGCAAGGAAGGAGAGAGAAAGAGAGGGGCAGAGACAGAGAGGGAGAGAGAGAGGCAAGAAAGGAGAGGAAGAGAGAGGGGCAAAGAGAGGAAGAGAGAGAAAGAAAGAGGGAGAGAGGGAGAGAGAGAGAGGGAGAGAGGGAGAGGGAGAGGGAGAGAGGGAGAGAGATAGAGAGAGAGAGAGAGAGAGAGAGGCAGAGGCTGTGTTCGGAATCGCTCCCTATTCACTATATAGTGCACTATATAGGGCGTCAGCCATTTTGTTTGTAGTGTCCGAATTCTCCACGGAATTTTCATTCCCTATATAGTCCACTATTTATAACCCACAAGTCACCTTGATTTCCAGGGTACAGTGCATGTACCCTACATTTTCTCCGGTATACCACAATGCAATGCAGTTGAGTTGTCTCGCGAAGAGGGCTGTGAACGGAGGATGGCGGCGGCAACTTTCGTGTATAAACTGAAGGAACTCTAGCTTGCGGAGCTAAATCGTAAACATGTAGTGTTTGTAAACATGTTACTTGATCGTGCGCTTCATAGCTAGCTAGGTAGCGCGGCTATAGCCAACCTTACATCTTGCAATTAACAGACAGGACCAAAGTAGAAAAAACACACATGCACATGATTAGATTAGATTATAATTTAAATTTCAACACTTTATTTGGGATTTAACATTCAAAATGAACACACAAAAGCAAATCCGATACTACCTGAGTGAGTACATCTCAACCTGCAGCGTGAATGCTCCCTGTTAGACTTGTTTGTTTACACGAGGGCGCATCCGCCTGCATCACACGAATGACCGACGCATTTTTGTGACGTTCAGTGTAGTGTCAGAAAACTCCTTAAACCATTCCCTAGGTAGTTCACTACATGGTGAACCCTATATAGGGAATAGGGAGTGAGGGAACGAGGGAGCGATTCCGAACACAGCCAGAGACAGAGAGGGAGAGAGAGAGAGAGAGGAACAAAGAGAGGGAGAGAAAGAAAGAGAGCGAGAGAGAGAGAGGGAGAGAGAGGCAGAGAGAGAGGGAGGGAGAGAGAGAGAGAGAGGGGGGGGCAGGGAGAAAGAGGGGGGGTGGAGAGCAGGGCCGTGCTGGCCATCTGTAGGTTCTGGAGAATCACAGAACGGCCGCCAGGCTAACTGACCTGGACCGCGCTAAACGACAAATCGCACGACAATCAGAATAGCCTGCTAGCCCCCCCCCCTCTCCCCCACCCCCCCACTCAACAAAATGAAAAACATATTATAAATACAGAGGCGGCT
The DNA here is from genome assembly GCF_949987555.1 of Borostomias antarcticus. Lineage (NCBI taxonomy): Eukaryota > Metazoa > Chordata > Actinopteri > Stomiiformes > Stomiidae > Borostomias > Borostomias antarcticus. Next base: position 21,523 of record NW_028175959.1, read on the forward strand.
GGTTCAGACTCCAGGGCTGTTTTTTGGTCCCAGCACGCCCCTGGTGGAGAGGGCAAGAATGAGGGAGGGAGACGGAGGGGGGAGAGAGAGAGAGAAGGAGAGAGAGGGAGGGAGAGAAAGAGGAAGAGGGAGGAAGGGAGGGAGGGAGAGGGCAAGAATGAGGGAGGGAGACAGAGGGGGGAGAGAGTGAAAGGGAGAGAGAGGGAGTGAGAGAGAGAGGGGGGGGGAGGGAGGGAGGGAGAGAGAGAGTGAAAGGGAGAGAGAGTGAAAGGGAGAGAGAGGGATAGAGAGAGAGACAGAGGGGGGAGAGAGTGAAAGGGAGAGAGAGGGAGAGAGAGAGAGAGACAGAGGGGGGAGAGAGTGAAAGGGAGAGAGAGGGAGAGAGAGAGAGAGACAGAGGGGGGAGAGAGTGAAAGGGAGAGAGAGGGAGTGAGAGAGAGAGGGGGGGAGGGAGGGAGAGAGTGAAAGGGAGAAAGAGGGAGATAGAGAGAGAGACAGAGGGGGGAGAGAGTGAAAGGGAGAGAGAGAGGGAGTGAGAGAGAGAGAGAGAGAGAGAGAGAGAGAGGGGGGGGGGAGTGAAAGGGAGAGAGAGGGAGAGAGAGAGAGAGACAGAGGGGGAAGAGAGTGAAAGGGAGAGAGAGGGAGGGAGAGAGAGAGACAGAGGGGGGAGAGAGTGAAAGGGAGAGAGAGGGAGGGAGAGAGAGAGACAGACACAGGCACGGTGGTGAACTTGAGACCTGTTTAAAGACGTGCCAAACCTCCTGGAAGGCATGTTTGCTCCAGTTAAAGTTCCTCGCTGTCCTCGCCATGTGTGCTGAGCAGAGGGGCCGGGGTTCGAGGGACAGAGCCGCGCCAACCACCACTAAACCCCAGACTCAGGCCGGCCTCAGGCAGCGGGCTGGGCGGGGCTCCGTGACCCAACCACCCGCCCCTCGGTCATTTGAAAGCGGAGGGATCTTAGAAAGATATTCCAGCGTTGGCCGAACCGTGGCTTGTTTTTTATCACCCTGCTGTGGTGTGTCCAGCTGCGAGAGCACGAAAAATGTTGAAATTTGGGTCGGATCCCTCTGCTAACTCTGTTCAGATGGGCGTAGCTCTGGAGAGCAGTGGGGGCTTGCGCTGGGCTTGTCACCAGCTTGTCACCTAGAAGTATAAGTTATACCTCTGTGTTAAAGGACAGGTATGGAATTAGCATTACAAGCCATGTTATAAGGTTATTTACGATCATATACAACGGCCGATGTCAAAGTCTCTAGCACTCTCGAGATATAGCCCATCGCCGCTAACACACTGAATGGATCCATAGGTGCATAGACAAAATCCCTCAAAAACACCATAAACTCTTGTTTTCAAAGACAGGAAACGCACTGAGTGGTCACTGGTGTTCGTTGATTTTCTGACAAAAAATCGCCACAAATCGGCCATTGTATATGATCGTAAATAACCTTATAACAATGCTAAATTCCGAACCTGCTCTTTAATCTATGTGTGTGTGTGTGTGTGTGTGTGTGTGTCCACAGAGTTTGCCTGGCATCTGGTGGACTGGTCACCCTGCAGCGCCTCCTGTGGAGACCGAGGGACGCGCGTCCAGAGGGTTCGCTGTCTCGCTCCAGAGGGACGGGAGGTCGCGACCTCCGTCTGCCAGCACCTGCCCAGACCCGCCCCCTCCCCCCTACCCTGCAACACACAAGACTGCCCTCCCAGGTACACTCTCTCTCTCTCTGTCTTTTCCTCTCTCTCTCTCTGTCTTATCCCCCCTCTCTCTCTCTCTCTCTCTCTTTTCATCTCTCTCTCTTTCTCTCTCTCTCTGTCTTTTCCCCTCTCTCTCTCTCTCTCTCTCTCTCTGTCTTTTCCTCTCTCTCTCTCTCTCTCTCTATCTCTCTCTCTGTCTTTTCCTCTCTCTCTATCTCTTTCTCTCTATCTCTTTCTCTCTCTCTCTCTCTCTCTCCCTCTCTCTCCCTCTCTCTCTCTCTCTCTCTCTCTCACACACACACGTGACGTTGTAAACTTCTACAACAATGAATAAAGTTTGGGGTGGCTATGTCTCAAGAGGTAGATCGAGTCGTCCAATGACCACAGGGTCAGCGGTTCAATTCCCGGCTCCTCCTGTCCACATGTCAAAGTGTCCTTGGGCAAGACACTGAACCCCGAATTGCTCTCAATGAGCAGGCGAGCACCTTGCATGGCAGCTGGCCGTCATTGGTGTGTGAATGTGTGTGTGTGTGAATGGATGAATGAGAGACCATTGTAAAGCTCTTTGGATGAAAGCGCTATATAAGTGCAGTCCATTTACCATTTACACACACACACACACGCACGCACGCAGTCGCCAGCCAACTATCAGGCACGGCTGAAATGGTAGATCGCTTTAAAAAGCTCTCGCATTTTATTCAGGAAGAGCCTCCAGATCCAAGAGCCCTGGTCTCAGCAGAACGCCTCACCCCAACCCCTAGTAGCTGCAGGCGCTCTCCGTGGGCTCTGATCCCCGGCCAAGCTGCCTCCCCCCATAACCTGGCCCATCACTCACCGCCCGGCTGACAGAGCTCAGCGCTAGCCCTGCGCTAGCCCCGCTTAGCTAACGCTATGCTAGCGCTATGCTAACGCTACGCTAATGCTAACGCTCAGATATTAACCTGAATCAGGCCTGTGTTGCACGGCTGGGTCCGTCTGCTAGATGTCTGGGCGCTGTTCGTGAGGCGACCGCTCTGGGACCGTTGGTCGGGCCCAGGTGTTTATTTTGTCATCGTTGTGACGTTGTAAACTTCTGCAAGGATGAATAAAGTTGTATTCCGTTGCATCGCTCAGCAGTGTAGGCGATGCTATGAATGTCGAAAGTAATCAATGTCAGCGCAGTTAGTGGCTGAAGAGGGAGGAGTGGACCGGAGCTGACTCTACTCTTCTCTATCAGCTGAATCATTACCTCCTCAATGAATCAGCTGACATATGAATCATATCTACCTCCTCAATGAATCAGATGAATGAATGAATCATATCTACCTCCTCAATGAATCAGATGAATGTTTGAATCTTATCTACCTCCTCAATGAGGAGGTCTCTGAGGTCATCCGACCAGGGTCTCCTGGCGGTGCCCCGGACCAGACTAAAAACTCAGGGTGACAGAGCATTTGAGGCGGTGGCGCCAAGACTCTGGAACGCTCTTCCCCAGGCCCTGAGAGAGCCATCCACTGAACTCATGTTCAAAAAACTTCTTAAGACACACATGTTCAGGCAGGTTTTCGGCCATCTATAATGCCTTGCTGCTCGCAATGTTGTTGTTTTATCTGTTCTGTGTCGTTTTAATCTTGTCTCGTGTTGTATTGCCATTTTAATGTATTACTGTAAAGCACTCTGTGCATCCGTGCTGTGAAGAGTGCTATATAAATAAAGCTTACTTACTTACTTACTCAATGAATCAGCTGAATGAATGAATCATATCTACCTCCTCAATGAATCAGATGAACGTATGAATCATACACCCCCAGGAGCAGCTCTGGGCTGTGAGGCCATTTTGGCATAGTGGCCAAGCTCGGTATTGCAAATCACGTGACGCCATGTGCCGTAAAAATACTTTTTTTTCCCCCATAGACAATAAATCACTACTGTGCCTGTGCTGTGGCCCATGGAAGTATGTTAAAAATCTTTCATGTGCTGCATTAGAATGAATGGGCGGCCATCTTTAAATGCCGCATCCAGCTCTTTAAATACATCCGTTGTATGTGCTGGGTGAGCAACTGTCGTCGGCCATCTTTGAATGCCTCGTGCAGTTTAAAACATCCATGTATCCACCTCCTCAATGAATCATCTGACTGTATGGATCATATTTACCTCTTTTGTGGATCAGATCTATGAATGAATTCAGATACCCTCTATGGAACTCATGTAACCTGACGCGCCAGATGGGAACCATCTGTCAGGGGAAGGCGTCATTGGAAAGTGTTTGAAAAAAGGCAGGCACTTTCAAAAATACTTAAATACCATCTATCACTGTCCATCAAGGACTAACAACACTGTCACATGCTTTCGTCACACCTAAACCACGCTCTTCCTCGTGGGACGCCGATTGGCCCCGGTGAATTTGACTCGGGCACAAACCGATTCCTGTTGAGCCTGGCCGGACTGATCTGTGTGAGAAACAGCGTGAGCTGGCGAGACCAGGATGGTGTCACCAGGCTAGAACGCGTGCCCACCAGCGCTGAGCAATGCCCTGAAAACACTACTCTTCCCATCATCCATCTCTGTGTGGATAAAAACAAGTTTTTCTATAGGTTTGGTCGCGCGATCGCGTCCGTGCCAAAAACATCAGGTTATTATGAGCATGTGCAGTCAGACACACAGGCAGTGTTATTGCTCCGCGATGTCCCAGACGGCCTGCACAGCGGTAGCTGGATCTGGGAAACTGCTCAGTGTCTGTTTCTGAGCCATCACAGAGGGTCACACAAAGCTAGCCTTTGTTACTGACCCTCTAGTGCCCCCTATAGGGCCCTGACAGGCAGGCAGACAGGCAGACAGACAGACAGACAGACAGACAGACAGACACAGACAGACAGACAGACAGACAGACAGACAGACAGACAGACAGACAGACAGACAGACAGACAGACACAGACAGACAGGCGCAGTGCGAGCACCAAGCCCACGCCCAAACTAAAGGAGTGCAACATGGATCCCTGCCCAGAGAGGTACAGGAGAATCACACTAGTCGCTATGCTCTCTCTATGGCCATATGTGTCTGTTTGTGTGTGTGTGTGCGTGTGAGAGAGAGAGAGAGAGAGAGAGAGAGAGAGAGAGATAAGCAGGGATGTGGTGGATGGGCAGACTCGCTACACCTTACCGTCTTTGAGGAAGATGGCTATCCAAGTGTTTTGTAATAAACAGGTGTGCCTGCGAACTCACTCGCCAAACCGCCAAACCGCTTAAACAGACGGAGGACGAATAGAGACATGCAGTGATAGGCCTCCGCTATATAACTTCCCGGATGATGAATTACTCAGGGCCCCGATTGTCAAAGCAGATGTGTTTCACCGACCCCTGAGGACGAATCGCAGGGAACCGAGTCATCCATGGGCTTTTTAAGACACTGTCCCCAATGAGTCTTTCTACCAACGCAGAATAGTCTTCACCTCGTCATGCACTTGTGTGTCCTCCTCATCCACAACAGTTCAGCTCTGGGAAGATACTACTTTTGTGACACTGTGCCTTCCCTGTCGTCCCCTACAGCTGGGTGGCGTCTGTCTGGTCCAAGTGCTCCGCCTCCTGTGGGAGTGGCTGGCGGAAGAGGCAGGTGTCCTGTCAGCAGCTGGAGGCAGGGGGAGCGGTGAGGACGCTAGCGCCCTCTGCCTGTGGGAGGACCTCCCAGCCGGTGGACAGACTGGAGTGCAGCACCGAGGCCTGTCCTGCCTGGGTCACCAGCCCGTGGGGAAAGGTACCTCCCACGTTTAGTATCCCGCTACGGTCATTGTGAGGTGTGATGTGTGAGGGTGAATATCGCACACTGCTGCTTACTTTCACCTTATTTATATTAAATTACTTGATAAAATACCACCTCATTACTAATATATTACCACCTTATTTAAAAAAACGTTTTATAGTAATATACAATTATATAATAATAATAATAATAATAATAATAATACTAGAAACTAGGAAACTACTAGTACTAGGAAATTACTACATAATTTTAACCTTAATTCCCCCCAAAAACTTGATAATTAGACCCTTATTGCTAGGTAATTACTAGGTAATTTCAACCTATTTTCTAAGAAATACCTGAGTGCTGACTGGACTGTGTGTGACTAGTGTGACGGTGTTGTGACGGTGTTGTGACGGTGTTGTGACGGTGTTCCAGTGCTCGGGGAGGTGTCTCGGCCCCACGCTCACCGTGCAGAAGAGGGCGGTGGTCTGCAAACACGCCAACGGCTCGTCACGCCAAGACTGTGACCTCAAACACAGGTATAAACACACACATACCGACATTTTGCCTGAAGAAGACCCTGTCTTCTTTGAAACATTACATTACAGTCATTTAGCAGACGCTTTTATCCAAAGCGACTGACAATAATTGCATTTAACGTAGGAAAAGCCAGTGTACTACTACTTGCCAGAACTCACAAGTGCATCTTCTTTCTAAAACAAGTGACTAAGAGCATAATCTAGTGCTGAAGGCAAAGTGCAAGAATAGTAATCTAAAACGTTGCTTAAATAAAGTATTGGGAGATATAATCCAATGTGCGGATATCTACATTTCTTATATAATTCAGTGTGCGGATATCTACACCTTCTACATTTATAAATGCACACTCTCTCACACACACACACACACACACACACACACACCTAGAGACTGACACATGGTTAGCTCTGTAAGCCACGCTGGCTGAAACATGCTTTAAATAAATCACCGGGGAGCTTTGGAAACAGCGTGCAGACCTCTCTTCTTTCTTCTATCTCTCTCTCTCTCTCTCTCTCTCCCTCTCTCCCTCTCTCCCTCTCTCCCTCTCTCTCAGGCCGACGTCGGTGCGTAACTGTTCGTCGGAGCTGTGTGATGTGCACTGGCGTGTGGGCCCGTGGCGAGCGTGCACGGTGGAGTGTGGCAGCGGGTTCCAGTCTCGCCGGGTGGACTGCGCCCACCGGAGGAGCGGCACGACCCTGGGAGACCAGCACTGCTCCTGGTACAAACGCCCCGCCACCTGGCAACACTGTAACACCTCCACCTGCGGAAGTAAGTGTGTGTGTGAAATGTGATGTTTGACGTCTTTGTCTGTCAAAAAAACACCGGGTTAAACCACAGAATGGCGAAAAAGTCTCTCACACACCAGCTTCATAACAGAAAGACAGGCGGGTTTTAGCTTGGCTCTTTTTTAAAGCATTCTGACCAACTATGCTTGGCATCGTTATCTTCTTTACCCAGCAGCCACCAGCAAAAAGTAATAAAGTTGTGTGCTTTGTAACATTCCATGTGAAAATCCATATTGACATTTATAGTGCTGCTGACTTTTAGCTTTGCTTAAGATGCGGATGAATTAGTCATTTAGAACATTGAAGTGTGACAGAGCTGCCAGGAAAGAATTGATCATTTGAAAACATCAAATGCATTTACGTTCTCTCTGTGCAGGTGAATGCAAGGACACGACGCATTACTGTTCTGTGGTGAAGAGGTTGAAGCTTTGCCCCATCGAGATGTACAAACAGCGGTGCTGCGAGTCCTGTGTAGAGGAAGATGCCGCCACCTAGTGGCCAGTCACTGAAACGACAGAACTATCGGAACCAATGGACCAGGTAGCTGTAACAGGACAGGCTGGACAAGACTAAGATGGCTTGGAGATCATCTGCATAAGACTGCTTCAAACACTCCACTTATAGACTGGGGAGAATTCTACTATTCACCACATACGCTAAATGGAAATCCCTTTCTGTGATCCCCAAAGACTAAATTAGGCTGACATGAGCCTTGAAAGAGACACGAAATGGGTTTTTCCCAGATTGAGCACATCTTTCTGTGGTTTACAGATATGGATTGAATTGACTTTTGGGGCTCAATCAGCCCTAAATCTGGACCTCCATCCCTACGAGAAGTTTGTACAACATCAATCTTACCAATAATCACCATTCGCCCAGTGACACTCCAGCAGGGAAGACCAAAACGGACTTTGTAGCTATAGATTGCGCATGGAATGGATGGAAAGCACGCTCTCATGACCACATGGTAACTATAGTGGATATCCTGTGTTAATTGATTTAATTTATAACAAATGCATATGAATATACATGTACATATGAAGTGGTATGGATTTGAGATAAGGAATCCTTAACGACTATTCACACATGTGAAGGTACAGTGAGAGGGTTGTGTTGGATTGTAGTATAATGTCACTGACATGAACAACAAGATCCGTGTCAACCTACATGAAGACTAGAGGAGAAAGATGGTCTTTGTAATATCAGACATTTCATATTTACCATAACTGTTTCATGTCATGTACAAGCCTTTGTGATTTCAAACCCAGTAGTAGTACTGGATCATGTGAAAGTAGTTCCGTATTAAAGGTGATTGATCGTCTTCAGACGTTATTATGCTTCGGATACAACAAGATGATAGTAGTATGAGAGTCCTTTAACATGACATGTTTTCTGTTTGAACAATGGGTCTATTCCTTTGAGTTGTGTTTGGTCGGTCATACCAATGTGCTGCATTGTAAAATATGTCTTGTACATAGTGTTTTAAGTGCAATATTGTACATTGTGTGTGTGTGTGTGTAGATTTTGTGGGACTTTATTTTCTTACCTCCGTATTTAGTTCATGATGGTTATCTGTCTTTATTCTCTTATAGCTCTGTGTAAATGTTAGCCTATAAACTCTACATGAACCACTTCCTGGTCGTTGGTATTTTTCATACCTCTGTCCTCTGGTTTATTTGCATGGATTTAAATTCAAACTCAGATATTGTACAGCAGATACAGAATTAAACGCATACTTACATTAAACATTTCACCTACTGATATCTTCCGTCACACGCAGTATATTTGGAGCTGACACTCATACTGTATGTGGAATTATAACCTGGTTGAAGGAACATGATGTATTTTGAACAAACAAGACAACAGTACAAAGAAATAAAGACAGTTTGATCCCTTATGCAGGCTACTGTATTTTTGTAAAGGGCTAATAGAAAAGTGCATTTGTTGCAGGAGTTTTGGTGTCTTTGATAACCCAAATGAAACACATCATAATGTAAAATTTGGCACACATGATGATTATTATTCAATTTCATAACCTGGATTAGAGTAATTTAATTAAAATTAAATAAAATGAGCCCCATTCAATTAAATACTATGAAATACCAAATTTGCATTATTTATGGAGCTCTTAAAAATATTAGTTTACTATGCAATTGCTCATTCTTTTCATTATCTCTTCTCTAATACTTAACTCTGACATCACTAATACTTTAGTACTCGGCCAATCACAGTACAGGTAAATACTCAAAATGATTAAGGCAAAACCAACACATTTTTTTTCCAATCACATTCTCTTCACAGGGTGAGAAACACGGGTCCGATCACATGACCCAGCTACACTTTATTACAGCACAGCTAATGCTTTCTGCAGGGGAACCTCTGCCGCCATCTTCTCCCCGACCTGAGATGAGCGCTTCCTGAAGAACCTGTGGCCCCTGTCATCGCTGTCCTCGAACACAAACCCTGGGGGGGATTCAAAGCTGGCGGGGCACACACCGATCCTGTGACACAACACAACACAACTCAACACAATATCACACCGTTACTGTCTGCTCAGTAGAGATGAATCTTCACCATTATAGCAAAAGTAGTATACCAAGTAACAGAATTGACTAGCGTCATGAAAGGTGTGTGAGCGTCACCTCTTGGGGGTGAATTCGGTGCGGTACATGGTCCCATCCTCCAGAGGGGCCGCTGTTTTCATGGGGGCGTTGGAAGGCTTGAAGCTGACGCTGGGCCTCAGCTCGTGGGGTGTGAAGCTGGCCTGGGGAGTGGAAATGCCCAAGAAAAAAAATACACCAAAAAGTGGATATGAAGTGCAACTGTCTGAGCCTTAAAGGGAATGGGGAGTATAGTCACTGTCTGAGCCTTAAAGGGAATGGGGAGTATAGTCACTGTCTGAGCCTTAAAGGGAATGGGGAGTATAGTCACTGTCTGAGCCTTAAAGGGAATGGGGAGTATAGTCACTGTCTGAGCCTTAAAGGGAATGGGGAATATAGTCACTGTCTGAGCCTTAAGGGGAATGGGGAATATAGTCACTGTCTGAGCCTTAAAGGGAATGGGGAATATAGTCACTGTCTGAGCCTTAAAGGGAATGGGGAATATAGTCACTGTCTGAGCCTTAAAGGGAATGGGGAATATAGTCACTGTCTGAGCCTTAAAGGGAATGGGGAGTATAGTCACTGTCTGAGCCTTAAAGGGAATGGGGAGTATAGTCACTGTCTGAGCCTTAAAGGGAATGGGGGAATAAAGTCACTGTCTGAGCCTTAAGGGGAATGGGGAGTATAGTCACTGTCTGAGCCTAAAGGGGAAAATAGTCCCTTGAAATGTGCCTCTAGTACTGCCAGCAGTATAAAAAGGTTGTGTATTGTGTGTTTTGTTGTGTATTGTGTGTTTGTGTATTTGCCTTGAAGGTGGTGAGGCCGTCCATCTTCCCACTCGCCCTCTGTATCTCCTCAGGCTTCCTGATCAGGCCCTGCCTCGTGGCCACCCAGGGCTGGAAGTCCTCCCGCATGGTCGTGCACCCCTGGGACCACACCGCGGACAGTCAGACCCTCATCACACGTACCCACACCCCCCCACACCGAGACCGGGCGCCGCCCCACCTACCTGGAAGGGCGCCGAGGACTTGGCGGGGCGCGAGAAGGGCTTGGCAGAGACGTAGGGCTGGAGGTCGTGTCTGACGTAGTCCGCCCCCGAGGTGGTGCTCATGTCCATGTGCTCGGTGGGGCCTACGTACTCCAGGGGCTTGTGCAGCTGAGGCAGGCTCACTGGCCACTGCTGGAAACGCTCCTTAAACTCCGTACTGCTCTCGAAAGGCACGTCAGAGGTCACCTGGTTACAACAGAACAGAATAGAGTGTGATCGAAGACAGTAGATTTAGTAAAGAGAATACTGCTTTACTGTCCAATTACTTAACCTGTTCTTGGGTAGCTGATTACATCATAGTACTGCAATACTGTTTGATTTGTTGTTCCATCCGCCATTGGGTGAATAGTGCTACTTTTTTATTTATATTTATTTATTTAACCTTTATTTAACCAGATATCAGATTGAGATCGAAATCTCTTTTACAATGGTGATCTGGCCAAGAACACAGCGAGTTACATGTCAGTGAGAGTGGATACTCAATACAAATAACACATACGATACAAAGATACAGAACAAGAATACAGTGCAAGAAAGCAGACAACAGTAAACAATACTGTAAAATACAATGTAGGAACAACAGGTGAAATTGAGAGCACAAGTGCGTTATAGAATACTATAGAATTAGCCTACTGCCACCTTAAATAGAATACTACTCTACTGTCCAGTTTACTTAACCTGTTCTTCGGTAGCTGATTACATCATAGTATTGCAATAATGTCGGATTTGTTGTTCCGTCGGCCATTGTGGTGAATAGTGCTACTGCTACCTTAGCAGGGTCCGGTCTGCAGCTCTTGGGCAGCTGTCCTGGCAGCCCCTGGTAATCGCTGCGCTGGGTGGTCAGGTCCTGGAGTGGCTGGCTGCTCGGCCGGTATTCGTCGGGGGGCTTCACGTAGCGCGCCTCCAGAGGGTGGTGGACGTAGTAAAGCCGGTGACTGGTCACGCCGTCGAAGGCGGCGTCCGACTGCTTGGCGACGTTGGAGGGCTTGAAGCTCTCCCGGGGGGCCAGGCTCTGGGGGACGTAGTCGTCCCGGAAGGTGGTGGAGCCCGCGAACCTGGCCGAGGGGGGGTGATAGCTCGCCTCTGGTTTGGTGAGCTCTCTCTTGGAGATCTCCCACTGTTTGAAATCGTCTGGAACAACACATCAGCATGTTAAATATATTACTCTCGGCTTGCACGTCATCCCCGTTGACTGGTCCCTGGTACGGGGACATCAGCTCTCAGGATCTCAGGGCCCTACAGAGAGTGGTACAGTCAGCTGAACGTACTTTGGGGGGGGGGGGCACTCCCCCACCTTGAAGACATCTACTCCAGAAGATGCAAGACCAAGGCCAACAGGATCCTGAGAGTAAGTAAGTACATTTTATTTATAAAGCACCTTTCAAAACCAGGGTTACAAGGTGCTGTTCAGATTTAGGCTGAGAGACCCCAGCCACCCAGGCAGCGGACTGTTCTCTCTGCTACGGTCAGGGAAAAGATGCCGCACACACAGGGCGAGCACGGAGAGACTCAGGAAGAGCTTCTTTCCGCAAGCCATCCATCTCCTGAATGACTCTATCTAACGTTTAGCACTACTACACCCAGAGGACCAGGATATCTAGTGCTTCAAACACAACCACTTACAACGCAAATGGCCCCGCCCCTGCGATTATTTATGATAGCTATAGCATGGAAATAACTCACCCGTGTTATTTATTTATTTATTCATACCCATATATAACATGTACTGAATGTAATCCATCCAGACCTTTATTTACCCCATCCTAGATTAATCTTATACTCTATAGAAAGGGTACTTATTGTGTAATGTGTGTTCATTTGTAATCTTTGTAATTTTGTAATTTGTACCTTGTAAATTTGTAATTAGGAAATTGAGTATTATACTTTATCTGTAGCATAATCTCATAGCCGGCAGCAACATTTCACTGTGACTGTACACCATATTACATGTGAGGAATAAAAGGAATCTTGAATCTTGTTATGCAACAATCATATTAAGTGTTCTAATCTGAGTTGACACACCTGATGGTTTATATTAAAGGGTGAGAATCGGTAGTGATCCCATGATTCGATTCCGATTCTTGGGGTCACGATCCAATTACAAAACGATTATCGCTGATTCAATTCAATCCTTGATTCAATTATGATAGAATTTCCAATGACATTTCCACCATTTTGACTGCAGTAACCCATTAAATCCAGTAACCCATTAAATACAGGGAGTCTCAAAATGGTAGGCGAAAATAAATTTATAGGGAAAAAAAAAAAATCTGAATTTGTAAATCAATCTATAATCGAGAATAGAATCACGATTCGTACATGAATCGATTTTTAGCGAATCGAATTGAATCGAGAATAGAATCGCAATTCGTTCATGAATGGATTTTTTTCACCACCCTTAGTTTATATGCGTGTAAGCCAAAGGCTAAGCTCATGTGGCAGGCGTCACCTTTATAAGTGGGCACCGTGTCCAGTTTGCCTGATGTGGCGTGCGCTCTCTCTCTGGGTCGGGGCGCGGCGTAGGGCTGGACCTCGTAGGGGTTGAAATCCTGTTTGTAGGTGGTCCCCAGGTCGATCTCCCCAGGCCTGGGCTGATACTCTGTCTGCTGACGACCAGGCCGTCGGGTCACCTCGTAGGGGACGAAGTCAGCCCTGTCGGAGAGGGAGAGAGACAAGAAGAGAGAGAGAGAGAGAGAGAGAGAGAGAGAGAGAGAGAGAGAGAAAGAGAGAGAGAAAAAAAGACAGACAGACATAGAGACAGAGACAGACAGAGATCACAGAGACCAGAACAAGATATGTTTGCTGATGTTTCGAGTTCCGAAAACACGTTCATCATTTTTTCATGAGTCAACGACACTTCAAACCCCCACTACTTGACCTTGAATATAAGAGTGAGTGTTGAGAGAAGGGGTTGTGGCCCTGAGGGCTATTACTTGAACGTAGTTGTTCCATCCATTCTTCCATTTCCACCTGGAACCACAGGCTTGGGTTTCAGGCTCTTGGCAGGATTGCAGCCTCCGTAGGCTGGGTACTTCTCTGTGTACTCCGAGAGCACACATGTCTTGGTACCTTTCCCATACAGGGCAGTGGGTCGGTGGGGGCAGCGGTGACGTCTGGGAGGAGGGGCAGGGCAGTGTCATGGAAAGAAAAAGGCTCCTGTCCACTGCCTTGGCTTCCACATGAAAACACCTTTTATTGCAATAACGATCAGCACTTGGGACTTGGGACATTTTGTCAGGTATTGGGCACTGTGATCATAGGTCAATTTGATCATGATGTTGTCATTCACTTTTCAGTACTGCGTATAAGCTACACGGCACTTGGCATACCTCCACACGCCAATAGAAGGAGGAAATACAATAGCTGGTTTGTTTTCCCGGTAACCAAGGCATCTTTGCTGCGTGCCTTGCCCGTGGTTAGTGATAAGAGCACATCCCGCCTCGGTATCAACCTCAGGTGTCTGTATACAGCCACCTGATGCGTTCCAGTGACCAGTCTCTGAATATTATTGTAGTGTCTAGCCTACATAATAAGGGACTACTTTATGTTATATAGTAACATGCTGTTGCATGCGCAAGGAGGCGCGGATTGATCTCTCTCTCTGCCTGTTCACCCTGAGTCTCGACCATTAAACATCGTTAAACTGAGTGCTCTTCTCAAGTGTTTGATTCATGTATAGTTGTGTAGTTAGGCCACATACACAGCAATTATGAGCAATTGTTGCATCAAAAGCGACTTTGTGACGGTAACAGTGGCCTTATTCTGCACACGTTTGATATTCTCTCATACCCTGTCGTGTGGTTTGTCATCCGGGAGGTTAAGGATAGCTCATTAGCTTTAACTATTAACTATGTCTATGCATAAATAGAAAGTATCTAGTCAACCAGCTGCCTAGCACTAGGCAATATTGTATCTAGCACTAGCTAACGTTAGCTAGTAGCTACAGTAACGGCAGCGCAAACAATTCAGCATACTCACACACTTCTGAGAGAACTAGCTCAATTCCAAAGAAATAAAAAGTCACTACAATTGCAAAATAGTCAAATCCCTTACCCACAGGTACAGATCTCGCATATGCACAGCTTCATGTTCCTACTGAGAGAGAGATGTGAACTGTGTGATTTCCCCAGCACACCCACACACACACCCACACACCCACACACACCTACCTACACACACACACACACACACACACACACCCACACACACACACACACACCCACACACACCTACCTACACACACACACACACCTACCTACACACACACACACCTAACTACACACACACACACCCACACACACCTACCTACACACTCACACACACACACACACACACACACACACACACTCACACACACACACACACACACACACACACACACACACACACACACACACACACACACACACACACACACACACACACCTACCTACACACTCACACACACCTACCTACACACTCACACACACCTACCTACACACTCACACACACACACCTACACACCCACACACACACTGCTCCTCTTTGCACTATGCAGTTCTGTTTCTATGGAGGCAACTTGTATCCAAGCAACAGCCGAGCGTCTTGGTAACGACGCTGCGTAATACAGCGGGTGACGTCATACGTAAATTTCCGGGAACCCAACGTGAGTCGAATTCGTTCACGTGCGTGCTATATCTGCCCATTATGAGACATTACTGCCGTTTATCATAATCTACTGTAACATTTCAATATACGGTACTTTATAATCCATGTTTTATTTTGTCTAGCAAACGTTCACATTTGAGCAAGCTTTCTAATAGCGTTATCCAATCACTTTGATCTAGCTTTAGCTCGACCAAGTTCACCTCGTCTGACAGCAAGTTAGTCCTAGTTCTCCTTAGTTACGTTAGTTCACTTCACAACAAGTCCTAGTTCTGGTTACTACGTTAGTTACCTTCACAACAAGAAGGTTCCAGAAAAACCTCAACATTCCTGCTACAGTTTGCCTCTGGAGCTAGCTAGCTAACAGCAGCATTGTGCAGTTAGCTCAAGTTAACGTTAGCTTATCTGGTTCAACTTGTTGGTCACTGGACCAATATGACTTCGTAACTAAATGTCTCTAGAATACTGAATGTGCATCATATCACTGCTATTATGTGAGCTAGCTATATATTTTGTAGCTGTATGTGAGTACGTTCAATACTCAGCTAGCTAGTGATAGCTATAATGCCAAAGACAGCTAGCTATAACGTTATTTTTGTCTTTCAAGTATTACTTCAACACTGTTCAGAATGGTGCACACAAGTCTGGAGAAGATCATTTCACTCCAGAAGAACCCCTCCAACATCAGGAACCTGTGCATCCTGGCGCATGTGGACCATGGTAAGGTCTAACAGGGTGAACTCGACTGGTTTTGAGTATAAGCATCCTTCCCCAGCTTTTTCCTCTGCCTGATTACAGCCAGATACTTCTTCATAATGAAGGCACCATTTAAGTAGAACGTGTCCCAACTATATGATCTACTGACTTCTTCCACGACCACATTGTATCTTCCAGGCAAAACAACTCTGGCAGATTGCCTAGTAGCAAGCAATGGTATCATATCGAGTCGCTTAGCAGGAAAGGTCTGTATGCTATTCCATCTTCTATGTGTCATCCAATTAATTGCCACCTGTTATGGTGTGGAGATTCGAGTTTGATGTTATTGTGTGTGTTGTGATCTCACAGTTGCGGTACTTGGACAGCAGGGAGGATGAGCAGATCAGAGGGATCACCATGAAGTCGAGTGCTATCTCACTTCACTACGCTGCCGGTAATGCTGCTTAAAAGACTAGGGATGCACCGATATTAACATTTTGGCCGATATCGATAACAGATATTAACATTGCTGTTATGGCCGGTAACCGATATTTACCGATGTCGATATGTTCTGTATAAAAATAAGTTTCTATGATAATCAAATGTTATACATACTGAAAAACACATGTAAACACTGTATCTATCTCCAAAACATTTGGAAAAGCTGATAAATCATAGATTTACCACATTATTTCCCCTCAAAAACAACACACACAACAGCAGCCAGACAGAAATAATGATCTTTTGTTCACATCTGCCCTGTTTTGCACATCGGACCAATACCGATATGAATGCCGACGTATCGTGCATCCCTATAAAAGACACCCAGGCTGTGAGATTTGGTCTGTGGCCTTCATGGCACTTTTTGCATCAATGCCCTATCCTGTTCCCCAGGAGAGAAGGACTTCCTGATCAACCTGATCGACTCCCCGGGCCACGTGGACTTCTCCTCCGAGGTGTCCACCGCTGTCAGACTGTGTGACGGAGCCATCGTCATCGTCGATGCTGTGGAGGGAGTCTGCCCGCAGGTTCAGAGCGTTATGTTGTTAAGGATATAGGTTTACATCACCTCTGCTCCCCTCTTTTCCACATTGGAATGATTGACAATGACTGAGTTCTCGTGTTGTAATGGATTGTTTTACTGTTCTGTCTTGCTTGTTGCCATTGTGTGTTTGTGATGTGTCTGTCTGTCTGCCATGTCTGTCTGTCTGTTGGTCTGTCTGTTGGTCTGTCTGCCACGTCTGTCTGTCTGTTGGTCTGTCTGCCACGTCTGTCTGTCTTTCACATCTATCTGTCTGCTTGTCTGTCTGTCTGTCTGCTTGTCTGTCTGCTTGTCTGTCTGCTTGTCTGTCTATCTGTCTGCTTGTCTGTCTGTCTGTCTGTCTGTCTGTGAGTAGACTCAGGCTGTTCTTCGCCAGGCTTGGCTGGAGAATATCAGGCCTGTTCTGGTCATTAACAAGATCGACAGACTCATCGTGGAGCTGAAGCTCACATCTCAGGAAGCATACACACACCTAAAGAAGATACTAGAACAGGTGAGGGGCCCGTTTTAATTGGATTTCCATGCCATCTCGCTTTTAAATTTAAATTAAATTTCAGGACCTGGTAGGGAGGGGGTGGGGGCTATAATTGGCCACACAGTGACACCCACCATACACACAGTGAGCAGCGACATAGCACACACACACACACACACACACACACATATGCAACTTCAGGGGTGGCCAGTGGAAATTGTTCCCTTCATGTCTCCCATCCCAAGCCGTCCTCCTCCAGGGGCAGCCAGGAGCAGTGGAGAGGAAGCGTCATCGTGTGTTCCCCCCACTTTGCGAAACAGCACACCCTTTAACGCCGCTGCAACCCGAAACGCGTGGGGTGCGAGGGCCCGCTCACTGCTGCTCGCAGCCCTAGTTATTATTCTCCTTCTACCTAGGTGAACGCGGTGACGGGGGCTCTGTTTACATCCAAAGTGCTGGAAGAGCGTGCGGAGAAGGAGGAGAGGGCGGAGAAGGAGGGGAAGGAGAACGAGGCCCCCGGGGGGGGCCCTGGGGGGGTCCCGGAGAGCGCAGGAGAGCACGTGTACGACTGGAGCGCCGGTCTGGAGGAGACAGACGACTCTCACCTCTACTTCTCCCCAGACCAGGGCAACGTGGTGTTCGCCAGCGCCATCGACGGATGGGGCTTCAGGTATGGGAAACGGCGCACACACACCCAAACATGAAGGGAACCAGAAATGCTGCGGTTTATAAAGTGTCCACTAGGTGGGGCTGTTAGACAGGGATTGGACACCTCCAAGATGGTTGTTTACCTTAAGAGTGGGAGTCAGAGTAGCCAGTTACCAAATGCAGTCCCTAGCAATGACTTCTTATTACTCTTAACCCTTTTAACCCTGTAAGTACAGTGACAACATTCCGAATATTAATTGGATTTTCCCCATAATAGTAGAAAGCGCGGTTTCTCAGCTTTGTGTGTTGGAATGTTAGAATTTTTTTAGATTTTTTAAAAAGATTTATATATTTAAAAAAATATATATATATTTTTAACATTTTGCAGGTGACGTGGTCATATTCAAAGGGTTAATGGTTTGCTCGGTCGGGCTGTTCCCAACAAAGTAGGCCAGAGAGCGCAGTACACAACTGGTCTTATCATACTCAAATGTCTCCAGCCTATGTGGTGCAGTTACATAATGTATGAAGGCTGCAACAGACTATAGAATATGTAATGTCTGCTGATGTGAGTGAAGGGACCTAGTTCCGCGAGCAGCTGTGTCCCTGTGATCGCTGGCATCTAGAAATAAACCAGATAAGACACTTCAGATCCTCAGAGGCAGCACAGTCTGCTCAGCATCTCACCACACTCAGTTAGAGAAGGGGAAATCAATTTTAAGTCAATGTTAACCCAGATTTATTAAAATTATATGTCCGTGTACTTTGTATCTTCATCTGAAAGTGGGGGTGGCTGTAGCTCAGGAGGTAGAGCGGGTCGCCCGATGATCGTAGGGTCGGCGGTTTGAATCCCAGGTCCTCTTGACGACATGTCGAAGTGTCCTCGGGCAAAGACACTGAACCCCGAATTGCTCCCAATGAGCAGGCGAGCACCTTGCATGGCAGCTGCCGCCATTGGTGTGTGAATGGGTGAATGAGAGGCCTTCATTGTAAAGTGCTTTGGATAAAAGCGGCATACAAGTGCAGTCGATATACCATTAAGCATTTACCATTTGAAAGCTCAGTCTTGCACGGGCTAAGTTAAAATTAATAATGTAAAAAAAAAAGTAATGTCCACTGCAAATGGAAAAAAATGTGTTTGAAATATCTCACTGGTGCTTTGGATTTTGGGTTTGCAGCATCCAGCACTTTGCCCACATCTACAGCCAGAGGATGGGCATTAGGACCCAGGTGCTGCTCAAGACCCTGTGGGGAGACTTCTACCTCAACTCTAAAGCCAAGAAGATCATGAGGGGGGCTCAGGTAACGGGGCGTGTCCGGGGGTCCCCTGGAAGCCCACTGCCTTATACTCATTTATAGAGCTACTGTTCTCTGCATGGGGAAAAAACAATATTCAACCGCTATCCTTGGCTTTTGTTGGCTTTCATATTACAGCCCTGCAGCACTGTAGTTAGAACGAGCAGGCTGGGATGATGGTGGTACAGAATGGATGTCATGACGTCACCTTTCACGTCTTACACCGTCTTACACCGTCTCACACCATCTCACCCCCCCATGGATATGCGTCCGTCCTGCAGGTCCTCCTCCTCCTGACAGGCTGATCCTTCATCATCTTCACAGGCTGCTGCCACTCACTTTATATCACTTCATGTTCATGTCACTGGTATCTTTTTCTTTCTCTCTTTGCCTCTGCTTTCCCCTCCCCTCCTCTCCTCTCCTCTCCTCCACTCTCCCCTCCTTTCTCCTCTCCCCTCCACTCTCCCCTCCTCTCTCCTCCACTCTCCCCTCCTCTCTCCTCCTCTCTCCTCCACTCTCCCCCCCTCTCCCCTCCCCCCCTCTCCCCTCCTCTCTCCTCTCCTCTTCCCCCCTCTCCCCTCCTCTCTCCTCTCCTCTCCTCTCTCCTCTCCCCTCCACTCTCCCCTCCTCTCTCCTCCACTCTCCCCTCCTCTCTCCCCTCCCCTCCTCTTCCCTCCTCCTCTCCTCTCCCCTCCTCCTCTCCTCTCCTCCACTCTCCTCTCTCCTCCCCTCCCTTCCTCTCCCCTCCTCTCTCCACTCCCCTCCCCTCCTCCCCTCCTCCTATCCTCTCCCCTCCTCTCCCCTCATCTCCTCTCCTCCACTCTCCCCTTCTCTCCTCTCTGCTCCTCTCCCCTATCCTCCTCTCCACTCCCCCTCCCCTCCCACTGGTGTAATAGCAGACTTAACAGCTTTTCTACATGGCGGTTATGACAGCAGTGGTCTCTCCCGTTCTCTCTCTCTCTCCCCCTTTTCCTCTCTCCTCTCTCCTCTCCTCTCCCCTCATCTCCTCCCCTCATCTCCTCTCCTCTCCTCCACTCTCCCCTGCCCTCCCCTCCCCTCCCACTGATGTGATAGCAGACTTAACAGCTTTTCTACATGGGGGTTAGGACAGCAGTGGTCTCTCCTGTTCTCTCTCTCTCTCTCTCTCTCTCTCCACCTCTCCAGTGCCATCTGGGACATTAATTGGCGGCAGCAGAGTGCAGGGCTGTGATGGTAATGGGCTCTACTTAGTCACTGCTCTATACAGCCGCTGGATGTGCCTCCCACACACCGACGCCTCTGCCTCTGACCCTTACACTGGATACATTAGCCCCGCCCCCGATGCCTTTCCCATTCTACTTTGTGTCTGTCTGTCCGTCCGTCTGTCTGTCTGTCTGTCTGTCTGTCTGTCTGTCTGTCTGTCTGTCTGTCTGTCTGTCTGTCTGTCTGTCTGTCTGTCTGTCTGTCTGTCTGCCTGTCTGTCTGCCTGTCTGTCCGTCTGTCCAACTGTCTGCCTGTCCATGTGTCTGTCTGTCTGTCTGTCTGTCTGTCTGTCTGCCTGTCCATCTGTCTGTCTGTCTATCTGTCTGTCGGGACTGTCCATGTGTCTGTCTGCCTGTCCATGTGTCTGTCTCCCTGTGTCCATATCTGTCCGTCTGTCCGTCTGTCTGTCTGTCCTTCTGTCTGTCTGCCTGTCCATCTGTCTGTCTGTCTATCCGTCTGTCGGGACTGTCCATGTGTCTGTCTGTCCGTCTGTCTGTCCGACTGTCCATGTGTCTGTCTGTCCGTCTGTCTGTCTTGACTGTCCATGTGTCTCTCTGTCTGTCCATGTGTCTGTCCATCTCTCTGTCCATCTGTCTGTCTGCTGCTGGTAAGCCTCTGTTATGACCGCTCATCTCAGACAGTATCCCGGGGAGCATCCATCCATCCATCCATACATCCTGGCTGTCATATGTCAGCATTCACAGACGGATCAATCGCCTGATCAATCGTCGGCCTAATCAGTAAACGCTCCTCCGCTACACAGACGGACAGCTGAGCGTCTCTGCCCGGGAACGGGGCCGATCAATACCAGCCGCTGACCTTCAGTCTCCCCCATTGATCTCTCCAGTCTTTGGAAGGAAAGAATAGCGAAAGCGTTGTACGGTGTTTCTGTCTGACCGGAGGAGGGGGCGCAGCAGCCGTGAGAGAGAGAGACGTGGAGAGAGAGAGAGCCGTGTGAGAGAGAGCCGTGGAGAGAGAGAGAGAGCCGTGTGAGAGAGAGAGAGCCGTGTGAGAGAGAGAGAGCCGTGGAGAGAGAGAGAGAGAGAGATGTGGAGAGAGAGAGAGCCGTGAGAGAGAGAGAGAGCCGTGTGAGAGAGAGAGAGAGCCGTGGAGAGAGAGAGAGAGAGAGAGTCGTGGAGAGAGAGAGAGATGTGAAGAGAGAGAGAGCCGTGAGAGAGAGAGACGTGGAGAGAGAGAGAGAGCCGTGTGAGTGAGAGCCGTGGAGAGAGAGAGAGCCGTGTGAGAGACAGCCGTGGAGAGAGAGATTGAGCCGTGGAGAGAGAGAGAGAGAGATGTGAAGAGAGAGAGAGAGCCGTGGAGAGAGAGAGAGCCGTGGAGAGAGAGAGAGAGAGATGTGAAGAGAGAGAGAGAGCCGTGGAGAGAGAGAGAGAGCCGTGTGAGAGAGAGAGAGCCGTGGAGAGAGAGAGAGTCGTGGAGAGAGAGAGAGAGCCGTGTGAGAGAGAGAGAGAGCCGTGGAGAGAGAGAGAGAGAGATGTGGAGAGAGAGAGCCGTGGAGAGAGAGCCGTGTGAGAGAGAGAGAGCCGTGGAGAGAGAGAGAGAGAGCCGTGGAGAGAGAGAGCCGTGTGAGAGAGAGAGAGCCGTGGAGAGAGAGCCGTGTGAGAGAGAGAGCCGTGGAGAGAGAGAGCCGTGTGAGAGAGAGAGAGCCGTGGAGAGAGAGAGCCGTGGAGAGAGAGAGCCGTGTGAGAGAGAGAGAGCCGTGGAGAGCCTGACCTCTTCTCTAAACCTCGCCCTACATTCACCACCGACCACCGGGGGTCCTCCGCCCAACGCTTTTTACCCGATCGCACACCTGCGGTAAAAGGCTGGGCAGGTTGACCGCTGCACTTTGGTGTGTGTGTGTGTGTGTGCGCGCGTGTGTTGGAAGTGGGGAGGTAGGTGGGTGGGTGGGTGGGGGTAGTTAATAGCCCAGAACCGTGCCTCTCTCTCGTCCCTAGCCTAGATAATAATAAGGCTGGCCTGTCGGCACAGCCAGCTAATGACACATCCATCAGACTGTCTGTACGCCACCTCAGTAGCCCGCTCTGTCCCCACCCCACCGTGACCCCTGACCCCCTCTCAGCTCCCTCTTCATTATGCAGGAGTTTGAGTTTTGCCGTTTTTTTTACCGTTTAGTTTTTGAAGCTCTTCTAGATTTTGTGGAAAGTGCCGTGTCAAAAGGTCTTTTATCCAATAGGACTGGATGGTTTTCTCTGGCAACCTGTTTTTTCCACCCATCCAACTGTCTTTTCCTCTCTCTCACTCTCTCTCTCTCTCTCTCTCTCTCTCTCTCTCTCTCTCTCTCTCTCTCACTCTCTCACTCTCTCACTCTCTCTCTCACTCTCTCTCTCTCTCTCTCTCTCTCTCCCTCCCTCTCTCTCCCTCTCTCACTCTCTCTCCCTCTCTCTCTCTCTCTCTCTCACTCTCTCTCTCTCACTCTCTCTCTCTCTCTCTCTCTCTCACACTCTCTCTCTCTCTCTCACACACACACTCTCTCTCTCTCACATTCACTCACTCACTCTCTCTCTCTCACTCTCTCTCA
>NW_028175958.1:0-2500 GCF_949987555.1 Borostomias antarcticus
TCAGAACAGACCCGGAGTCATCCAGGTCACTTCTGTGCTCATGAATTGTGCTCTTTTGTTGGCGGAGTGCATCCACAAATAAGCCGTTGTCAGACGGCTGGTTAAGTCATTCCTTATGGTGCTCCAGGCCTCTGTGCAGAGAGCAAGAATGTCTGTTTTTGCCTCTGACCTTTGCCCCTGATAATGGTGAACAATCCCAGCCTCACACTGCGTGATGTCATCACAGAGCAGCGCGGCGCGGGAGGACGGTCTGTTTGCGGGCTCCCGCTCGCACGGAAGGACCTCTAGGAAGGAATCTCTAGGAGGGAACCTCTAGGAAGGAACCTCTAGGAGGACGGTCGGTCGCCGACGTAGGGGTCCACCTGGGCGAGTGTCCAGGGGCCGGGCACCCCCCCCCCCCCCCCCCCCCGGCCGAGGTGACCGTCTAGAGCCGGGGCCGGTTCACGCCGGGGGCAGCGTGCCTGGGAGGCAGAGGTTCAGGCTGGGGGTGAGAGAGAGAGGGAGAGGGAGGGAGGGAGAGAGAGAGGGAGAGAGAGGGGGGGAGAGAAGGAGAGGGAGAGAGAGGGAGAGAGAGGGGGAGAGAGAAGGAGAGGGAGAGAGAGGGAGAGAGAGGGAGAGAGAGGGAGAAAGAGGGAGGGAGGGAGGGAGAGAGGGAGGGAGAGAGGGAGGGAGAAAGGGTGAGAGAGAGAGGGTGAGGGAGAGAGAGAGAGAGAGAGGGAGAGAGAGAGGGAGAGATAGAGAGAGAGGGAGGGAGAGAGAGAGGGAGAGAGAGAGAGAGGGAGAGAGAGAGAGGGAGGGAGAGAGAGAGAGAGAGAGAGAGGGAGGGAGGGAGAGAGAGAGAGAGAGAGAGAGAGAGAGAGGGAGAGAGAGAGAGAGAGAGGGAGGGACGGTGGTGTTTGATGGGAACAGGCTGACCCCAGAGCCGGGCTGGGATGGCGGAGGCAGGGGTCAGCCTGTGAAACGCTGTGTTCTTTATCAGCGACCCCGACGACAGCGCGGCAGATTCCACTCATTCCTCCGCTGATTCATTGTCTGCCGGACAAATGTTAATTGTTTTCATCACCGCCGGTCGTGCTGGTGCTCGGACGTACCCCGTCTCACCCCCTACCCCCCCCTTAATGTCCGCCTCACCCCCCACCCCCCCATCCCCACCCCCCCCCACCCCTCAGCACGTCTGTCTCCCCTCACCTCCCACCTTCAAACACATCTGGGCCCCTGCCTGAGTGGAAGCCAGATTATGTGCTTGAGCTAACCTGTGAGGAACTACAAAGATGTCTCAATCGTCGGTCAATTATCCTGTCAGAGCGAGAATTCACATTAAAATACTTGTTTTTATTTATGTCAAACGTTGCAAAAGGATTGATTTTGACCGGCAATGTGTAGCGCGGACGTGAATGTTAACATGTAGAGCTGTGGTACGTTTGACACGGTGTTGATTAGTCTTGTTTGAGGACTGAGGCGTGTGAAAAACGTTTTTCATGTGAACGGGGAAGCACAGCTCTGTCAGACAGAGTAGACACCTACAACTCAGTGGTTCTCTGTACAGCTCTGCTCAACCTGTTCAATTACTGGAGGAAAATGTTTTGGCTTGTTGTTTGTTAAACAAATACCAGTAATTTGATTTATACAGCAATTACATGAATTAAATTAGAACCTTCATAATATTATAATGAAAATCAGATACATCAAATCAAACCGAGATTGTGTAATGTATATCTTGTACTCTAGACAGAGAGCGCACACAAAGTACACACCACACTCACGTAGCACGCTGCATACACCATATACACACACTCACACGCACATTACACGCTACACACTCACTGTATACACACTGACCACACTACACTTTGTATATTGTTTTTTATCGTATCTTATTTTGCACTAGTATTTTTGTACTGCTCCTTGCCCTGTCCTGTCTCTGCACTGTCCTGTCTCGTCCCTGCGCCCTGTCCAACATGTCTCCATGTTATGCACCAGGCCCAAAAGCAAATTCCTACTATGTTGAAAAACTACAAGGGCAATGAAACAAATTCCGTTTCTGATTCTTGATTAAAACCTTCTCGCGGTCTCACGTGTTCATTCTATTTCCTCTCCCAGACTCCTCTTGCATGGAGAAGCTTCTATCCAAAGACTGGAAGGAGAAAATGGAGCGCCTCAACACCAGCGAGCTCCTGGCTGAAGTGAAAGGTGAGCCCTGTTCCCTCAACGCTACCGCTCCCACCACCTCAACACCGGCCTGCAACGTCTCTCCTGAGTCTCTAAAGCCCGTTTCACAAATCCTTCACTCCTATCAGACACACGTAATCCACACATAATCCCTGGAAAGAGCCGTGCGCACATGAAACAAGACAAAAGCCCTCTGGGGGCCTTCCTATTGTTTTACTGTCGTCCCCTATCTCCTGTCCAGAGCCCTGCCTACGCATTCCAGCACGCTCTGTCGCCGTAGTCGTGCGCCTGGTAACGTGTCAGACATGGCCGCTGTCGGCCTGGTCGTCCG
>NW_028175958.1:7500-15000 GCF_949987555.1 Borostomias antarcticus
AAGGAAGTACCTCAAGCTTTAGAGTCTGTTGTAGAGTATTCCAGGTATAAGGAGAATATACCGTGTTCTAGTACAATACACAGTACAGAGTCCCATAGTATTCATACACCAGGATCCCTTGTGTTGTTAGCAGGATATTGAATATAACCTGAAAAATATCACTCTATATTTTTAGAGAACTCGGTTTCAAAGGCAATCTTTGGTCTCTGAGAGGACCACCTTTTTTGAAGCATTGTTTTTCTTTCCAGTGTAGAGAGTGGAGGGATACACACACACACACACACACGCACACACACACACGCATACACAGACACACACTCACGCACGCCCACACACACGCACACACACACAGACACACACACGCCCACACACACACACGCACACACAGGCCCACACACACACACACACACACACACACAGATGTACTGTAGGCCTCCAATTCCCTCAATTCAAAAGTGCCACAGTTTGCATTTTTCCTCACGCCACTCGAGCGGCGGTCGCTCGCCCCGCTCTCCCAGGTGAAATATGAGACCCAGTAAATCATTATTCTGCGAGAGGTATTCGCCAGATCAATATATGTGAGAGTCGCGCTGTGTTTTTTATCCTCTAATGAATTGAGGGGTTTAGCTTATGGCTCACAGGCTTCAGACAAGAACACCTTTTGCTCTTCTTTTCGCTGTCCTCTGCTCTCCTCTCTCTCCTCTGCTCTCCTCTCTCCCCTCTCCTCTGCTCTCCTCTCTCTCCTCTCCTCTCCTCTCTCTCCTCTGCTCTGCTCTCCTCTCTCCCCTCTCCTCCCCTCTGCGCTCCTCTCTCTCCTCTCTCCCCTCTCCTCCTTTCTCTCCCCTCCTCTCTCCCCTCTCCTCCTCTCTCCCCTCTCCTCCTCTCTCTCCTCTCTCTCCTCTCTCCCCTCTCCTCCTCTCTCCCCTCTCCTCCTCTCTCTCCTCTGCTCTCCTCTCTCTCCTCTGCTCTCCTCTCTCCCCTCTCCTCCTCTCTCTCCCCTCCTCTCCTCTCTCCCCTCTCCTCCTCTCTCCCCTCTCCTCCTCTCTCTCCTCTCTACCCTCTCCTCCTCTCTCCCCTCTCCTCCTCTCTTTGTCTGTCTCTCTCTCTCCTGTTCTCTCTCTCTCTGCTTCTCTCTCCACCCTCCTAACTGGGGGATCAAGTTGATCATTTAATCATTTTTGTTCATTGGAATCCACTCCTTCATTTTGTTTCTAAGTAATTCATTATAAGTGTTATCGTATTTCTATCTATCAGAACAGAACATATCTGGCCTAGAGAATGACAGGAACGTTTATATATTGTGTGGGAAAATATAGCTTCGCCGTAAGGAATGACTAGTCGGCCTGATATTGGCAAATGTACACCTCTCTCAGTGTAACTGGATGAGATATATACATATCTCTCTTATAGCAGTGTAACTGGATGAGATGTATATCTCTCTCTTATATGAGTGTAACTGGATGAGATGTATACATATCTCTCTTATAGCAGTGTAACTGGATGAGATGTATATCTCTCTCTTATAGGAGTGTAACTGGATGAGATGTATATCTCTCTCTCTTATAGGAGTGTAACTGGATGAGATGTATATCTCTCTCTCTTATAGGAGTGTAACTGGATGAGATGTATATCTCTCTTTCTTATAGGAGTGTAACTGGATGAGATGTATACATATCTCTCTTATAGCAGTGTAACTGGATGAGATGTATATCTCTCTCTTATAGGAGTGTAACTGGATGAGATGTATATCTCTCTCTCTTATAGGAGTGTAACTGGATGAGATGTATATCTCTCTCTCTTATAGGAGTGTAACTGGATGAGATGTATATCTCTCTCTCTTATAGGAGTGTAACTGGATGAGATGTATATCTCTCTCTTATAGGAGTGTAACTGGATGAGATGTATATCTCTCTCTCTTATAGGAGTGTAACTGGATGAGATGTATATCTCTCTCTCTTATAGGAGTGTAACTGGATGAGATGTATATCTCTCTCTTATAGGAGTGTAACTGGATGAGATGTATATCTCTTTCTCTTATAGGAGTGTAACTGGATGATGGTGTTCAGTGACTGGCTGTCCTGCTGGTTCAGCTCTGTCTGGTCTGGTTGGGCGGGGCTGGGACATGTCACGCTGGATTTCCTCCTACACTCCCTCCTGGGCACGAGCCCAACGCCCTCTCCTGTCCCTGAGACCAGCTCCAGACCCAGCCCTATACCCAGCTCCAGACCCAGCCCTATACCCAGCCCTAGACCCAGCCCTAGACCCAGCCCTATACCCAGCCCTAGACCCAGCTCCATACCCAGCCCTATACACAGCCCTATACCCAGCTCCATACCCAGCCCTAGACCCAGACCCAGCTCCATACCCAGCCCTAGACCCAGCTCCATACCCAGCCCTAGACCCAGGCCTATACCCAGCCCTATACACAGCCCTAGACCCAGCCCTAGACCCAGCCCTAGACCCAGCCCTATACCCAGCCCTAGACCCAGGCCTATACCCAGCCCTATACACAGCCCTAGACCCAGCCCTAGACCCAGCCCTAGACCCAGCCCTAGACCCAGCCCTAGACCCAGCCCTATACACAGCCCTAGACCCAGCCCTATACCCAGCCCTAGACCCAGCCCTATACCCAGCCCTAGACCCAGCCCTATACACAGCCCTAGACCCAGCCCTATACACAGCCCTAGACCCAGCCCTATACCCAGCCCTAGACCCAGCCCCTATACCCAGCCCTAGACCCAGCCCCAGCCCCAGCCTCAGCCAGAGCCCTATACCCAGCCCTAGACCTAGCCTCAGTCCCAGCCCTAGTCCCAGCCCCAGCCCTAGTCCCCAGCTTTAAAATAATAATAGTCTGTCCTCCTATCTGGTGGAGGTGCACCCTTTGAGGATAAACCAAGTATTTCCATTCAGTTGAATTGAATAAGAGCCCATCTGTGTTCACCCCCAAGGCTGCTGTGTGCGGGGGGGGGGGGGGGCGAGTCCGGGGCTTTCTCTCTGGGGTCTGGAGAGCTTCTCCACAGATAAAACAGCCAGGGGTCGAGACGCCGGCTGTCATCGCGGGAGATCAGCGAAGGTTGTGGCGTTTGTGTGTCTGAGGACACACAGAGAGGTCAGCGCCACGGCCGCGTGACCTCAATAGCTTTGTTAGGGGGACAGAATAAGCCGTCTTTGGCTGAAAGCCCCAGAGCTGAAGTGTATGGTTAAGAGGTAATAGTGTTGTGTGTGTGTGTGTGTGTGTGTGTGTGTATGTGCCTGTGTATGCGTGCGTGTGTGTGCGTTTGTGTGTGTGTATGTGTGTGATCAGCCCCTTCCCGTGGTATTATCTGCTCGGGTCGAGCTTCCATCTCCAGACAGTGATGAAGTGCCTCTCCCTGATGTCACAGATCCAGGGTGAAGTGCCGAGCTTTTCACATTATCATAATTACAGTGAGCCGAACGTTTCCTCCCTCGTTAGGCTATTAGCCCACATCAGCGCTGATCGAGGGCCTCAGGCTTTTATTAACAACCGTCTCCTCCGTACGTCACTCTCAATCAAAACATTTCTTGGAAATATTTTCAAGTTTTTGCACTTTAGTTGGTTCGTTAGATAGTGACGTACTGTACACACACACACACACACACACACACACGCACACACACGGTTTCACATAGGCGTTACTGAGTGACAGAGTTTATGAACAAAGCCAATTGCTCTTCGGTGCCTCTAGCGCGATGCCCCGCCCACATGCAGCTCGGATCACGTTGAGCGCGTCCAGCTGTTCTCAGCTGATCCGGCGGGCCAGCCAACGGGTCAGAAGCTGGTATGTCGGCCCGGCGCTGGAAGCCTTTCAGGATTGGTAGTTATGGCTGCCACGCCCTGACATGCGCTAGTGAGTCCTTGCTCGCGCTTGTTAATGATGTTTTATTGGCAAGATGAACAGCTTTTATATCAGAGCAGGGGGCAGCAGGCCAGGTAAAACAGCTGTCGCTCATATCGTCTCTGTTCGAGGGCACGGAGGCACTTTAACGCCATATTACTTGAAACACACGTTGCCTCACTGCGCTCTGGAACAAGTGTGTATACGAGCTTGAAACCAAAGTTAAGCTTGGTAAAATTTGTGAGGCCATAAAACAAACTCTTGTTATCTTACTGCCGGCCAGCTGTTACACAATGTGCTGTGGTCTGTTTAGGCTACAGGGAAATGTGAAGCGATAAGAGATTATATATTTGATTTTCTTGACAATTTCTTGACGAAGTGAACTTCTGGAGGGTTTTGTTACAGCATTAAATATTTTATTTCCCAAAGGTGTCGCCCGATAGACTGTGGTGTGAGAACACATTGAACACAGACTCTGACAGACGCCGAGTGAAACACAATAAGAAGTGTGTGATTCGGTATGTTATTCTCTTTGAGCGTCTTCATTCAAAAATAATAAAAACGATGTTTTGGTGACTTTGGGAGCAAGGTCTCTTGCCCGCAAAAATGTCTCTATTCACACAGCGTAGAAAGCAGCAGTAGTTGCCATTAGTGATGATTGAATTGGCTCTTTGTGTTTTTCACATGAAGATATTGGACATTAGGTTGACGACCGCAAGGTCCACATGAGTGTTGCTGTTGCGGTGAAAATTCTTGTGCGCTGCACCCAGTAGAGATGGGAAGTCATGGCGTGCGGGTTTGTGGACGCGGCGTCTGCATTCAGTCATCGGTATACCTATTTTCTCGTGGGGGAGTACTCTTTCTCTCTCTCACACACACACACACACACGTACATAGACTCACACACATACAGTAGATCCAGCCGGCAGCACGCGAGGCATGCTAGCTATGCACAGTCTTGCATCTGGACACAGGAAGGCACAATCGTAGCATTTAGTCCCATCTTAATGTACTTAGGCCGGGCTGGCAGCGGACGGGAACATCTACAATAGCAGCCTGACCGAGGACAAAGACATTCCAGTGTTGCCGTGCAAAAAAAGAAAGAAAAGTCATTCAGATGTGGTCATAATGGCTCAGCTGTCCTGACCAAAGGAAGACCAGAGAATCGGTTGCCTTGTGATCGCCCCCCCCCCCCCTCCCCCGACCCCCCCCACCCCTCTTCTTTTTGTGCCTCAGTCTTTTATCTGCGTTATTCACCCGGGACTCTTCAAAGTAACAAGCCTGCTTCTTTTCCCTGATGCTGGACTGGGAAGCTAAATGAGAGACTGCTTGATTAGTGGAGAGAGAGAGAGAGAGAGAGAGAGAGGGAGGGAGGGAGAGAGAGAGAGAGAGAGAGGGGAGATGTGGGTATTGGACAGAACAAATCGCACCCCTACAAAGTGCCTTTTATCCACAGACCCCGCCCCCCCCAACAACCACGGCCTCACCGGTTGTCCTCTTATCATTTATTCAGCCGCTGGTTCGCTTCATGTTTGCTGTCCTACTTTGAGATGCTTAAAAGGGGCAGGAGTCTGAAAAAGGTGAGTGTTGAATGAGGTGAATGACACGGCAACGCAGCCTGTGTCTGAGCCTCGGTCCCCAGCCCCCAACCTCCAGTCCCCAGCCCCCCAGCCCCCAACCTCCAGTCCCCACCGCCCCCAGCCTCCAACCTCCAGTCCCCAGCCCCCAACCTCCAGTCCCCAGCCCCCCCCAGCCTCCAACCTCCAGTCCCCAGCCCCCCCCAGCCTCCAGCCTCCAACATCCAGTCCCCAGCCACCCCCCAGCCTCCAACCTCCAGTCCCCAGCCCCCCCCAGCCTCCAGTCCCCAGCCACCCCCCAGCCCCCAACCTCCAGTCCCCACCCCCCCAGCCTCCAACCTCCAGTCCCCCACCACCAGCCTCCAACCTCCAGTCCCCAGCCCCCCCAGCCTCCAACCTCCAGTCCCCAGCCCCCCCCCCAGCCCCCAACCTCCCCCAGCCTCCAACCTCCAGTCCCCAGCCCCCCCCCCAGCCTCCAACCTCCAGTCCCCAGCCAGCCCCCAACCTCCAGTCCCCACCCCCCCCAGCCTCCAACCTCCAGTCCCCAGCCCCCCCCAGCCTCCAACCTCCAGTCTCCCCCCAGCCCCCCCCAGACTCCAACCACCAGCCTCCAACCTCCAGTCCCCAGCCCCCCTCCAGCCTCCAACCTTCAGTCCCCACCGCTCCCCCCCCAGCCTCCAACCTCCAGTCCCCCCCCACCAGCCTCCAGAGGCAGCCCCCCAGTCTCCTAGCCCCCAGGCCTCACCCCTCTGAGCCTGGGAGCAACAGGAAGAGAGATTACTGTGTGTCACGACACACTACAGCGAGGGGGGGGGTGTCTGCTTTATGTAGCGGGCTGGCGGCCGGTTCCTCGGCCCGGCGCAGCCCGTCTGCTGGCGGAGACGGCATCGGAGGAGACACGTTAACGGCCCAGCGCCAGCCACCGCTGGTAGGGGCCGCGCCGTGCGCTCCGTGGGCCGGGCCGGACCGCTGGTCTCCTCCCCTGCAAACCCCCTATAAAAGTTTTATCTGCATTTTAAAGCTGATCTATAATTTAGAGCAGGAAGAAAGGGATTTTTTACACCACAGCAGGCCAACACAAAACACATGTTATCCCAAGCTCCTCTGATCAGTGGACAGGACAGAGCACAGAGGTTACGGTCCAGTCAAACCTCCGGCACTTTATCATGACGCCCGCTCAAACTTCAGGCGTACACATCTGCTCATGTCCAGGCGCTGGTATAGACTTATACTTTCATGAACGTCACTTTGGCAGCAAATAAACAGTCCGAAACGTCTTTCTCTTCAGATAAAATAACAAAACAAACCGTGAGACATGGCATCTCGTCGTCCATCTTGGTCGGGGCTGTGAGGGAGGAGCAGAGAGAGAGAGAGGAGGAACAGCGGAGTCAGGAGGGAGGCAGGGAGGGAGGAGCAGAGAGAGAGAGGAGGAACAGCGGAGTCAGGAGGGAGGCAGGGAGGGAGGAGCAGAGAGAGAGAGGAGGAACAGAGTCAGGAGGGAGGCAGGGAGGGAGGAGCAGAGAGAGAGAGAGAGGAGGAACAGCGGAGTCAGGAGGGAGGCAGGGAGGGAGGAGCAGAGAGAGAGAGAGGAGGAACAGCGGAGTCAGGAGGGAGGCAGGGAGGGAGGAGCAGAGAGAGAGAGAGGAGGAACAGCGGAGTCAGGAGGGAGGAGCAGAGAGAGAGAGAGGAGGAACAGTGGAGTCAGGAGGGAGGCAGGGAGGGAGCAACGGGCTGTTTTCGTGGAGAGAGGGACCCTCACAATGCTGCCCGACATCAAGACAATGGGCCCTGTGTTAGTATTCTGCTAGTGTTGGTGCAGCCCTGCGCTCCCTGAACACGGCCCTGAACACTGCTCTAAACACAGCCCTGAACACAGCCCTGAACACTGCTCTAAACACAGCCCTGAACACAGCCCTGAACACTGCCCTGAGCACTGCTCTAAACACAGCCCTGAACACTGCTCTAAACACAGCCCTGAACACTGCCCTGAACACTGCTCTAAACACTGCTCTGAACACAACCCTGAACACTGCTCTAAACACTGCTCTGAACACTGCTCTAAACAC
>NW_028175958.1:20000-24694 GCF_949987555.1 Borostomias antarcticus
CAGCAAATTAGCACAGGCCATGAAGTGTGTTAATGCCTCTGAGGGAATCAGAGAGGCCTGTCTGCACCCGCCACACTTTTATCATCGGCAGCCAACCAGCCGGTCTCTTTAATGGCAATTATCAGCATGGTGTTCAGTCAGAGTCTTAACACTGGCCCTCCCAACCCTGCATGAGCTAAATGAACAGGTGTAAAATTCCCTGACATTAACACTGGCAGTAGTAAATTAAATAAAAGTAGTAAATTCATGAGATATATTGTTGATGTAGGGTGTAAACCTTGTATCTTCAAAATAAGTTGTAAAGAGTAGTCCTAGCAAACGACGTAAAAAAAACAACACCACCAAAATGGAGGTGTGAGGTTTCTGCCCGACAGCGACAATATCACATAATTATATTCAATATCACATAATTATATTCAATATCACATAACGCTCAGATTAGTGAGATTTAGTGAGCTACTAAAAGCAAAGCTCAAATCAGATGAGCGTGCTTTATTCCGTGTTGTTGTGATAGTAAGGAACGGTGATACACAATAACACCAGTGTCTCACCATTGAGAGAGAGAGAGAGAGAGAGTGAGAGAGAGAGAGAGAGAGAGAGAGAGAGAGAGAGAGAGAGAGAGAACAACCCTATCCCCTGACAGAATAGCAGGGTGGGATATCAAGATGGGGGGGGGGGGGGTAGAGGCATCTCTCCCTGGCGTTAGAATGTCATTTAGCCATCCGGATACGACAGCATAATTAACTGTTGACACTCGTGAAGAAGCCAGCACAAATTAATCCTGACACATTTGCAGACGAGTGATATCTTACAGTGAACACTTTGTAATTATATTTGAAAATGAAAATTAAATGACACTTAAAACTAGGTTGTCATGCTCAATGAAGCGAGCGTGTAGTTAAGGGCCGGGGGGGGGGGCTGCCGGGGGGGGGGGGGCGGCCCTCGCCACCCTGCCAGTCAGCGAGGGGATGGGGGCTCGTTGACAGGCCCCTCCCACCTCATTCAGCCCGGCCTGCGTGGGTCATCTACATTGTAAACACATCCGTCCATCTCCCTGATTCATTTCCTTGTCTCGGAGAGCCAATCACAGCCGTCCGGGACGCGCACACAGGAAGCCGGGAGAGATGACCATGTGACTGTCCCTTAGCTGTGATGCATTGTAGGATGCACTTGACTGTCTGCCAATCCCTGTGGCCGGTTCGGAGCTGTCGCCATGGGCTCAGGACGGCCATGTTTGTGTGTTTGAGTTAACGATGACGCTTGGTCAACATCACTGGACGTTTGGTCATCATCACACTGGACGTCTTGGTTTCTGGGTTGTTACTTTATAGTGACTTTCTTGGCCAGGTCTGTCTTGAAAACAGATTTTAATTGTCAGTGAGGGTGGTTGGTGGTAAAAGGAAGGTGAACAGGCCTAGTGTGTGAACAGACCCAGTGTGTGTTTGATAAAGTGTGTGAACAGACCCAGTGTGTGTTTGATAAAGTGTGTGAACAGACCCAGTGTGTGTTTGATAAAGTGTGTGAACAGACCCAGTGTGTGTTTGATAAAGTGTGTGAACAGACCCAGTGTGTGAACAGACCCAGTGTGTGTTTGATAAAGTGTGTGAACAGACCCAGTGTGTTTGATAAAGTGTGTGAACAGACCCAGTGTGTTTGATAAAGTGTGTGAACAGACCCAGTGTGTGTTTGATAAAGTGTGTGAACAGGCCCAGTGTGTGTTTGATAAAGTGTGTGAACAGACCCAGTGTGTGTTTGATAAAGTGTGTGAACAGACCCAGTGTGTGTTTGATAAAGTGTGTGAACAGACCCAGTGTGTGTTTGATAAAGTGTGTGAACAGACCCAGTGTGTTTGATAAAGTGTGTGAACAGGCCCAGTGTGTGAACAGACCCAGTGTGTGTTTGATAAAGTGTGTGTTCAGGCCCAGTGTGTTTGATAAAGTGTGTGAACAGACCCAGTGTGTGTTTGATAAAGTGTGTGTTTGATAAAGTGTGTTTGATAAAGTGTGTGTTCTTCTCCTCAGATCGCCAGACAGCAGCAGCAACTTCTCCAACAGCAGCACAAAATCAACCTCCTCCAGCAGCAGATACAGGTCAGACACGTTCATTCTCTCACCCTCATCCTCTCACTCTCTCACCCGCTCACCCTCATCCTCTCACTCTCTCACCTTCTCACCCTCTCACTCTCTCACCTTCTCAACCACATCCTCTCACTCTCTCACCCGCTCAACCTCACCCTCTCACTCTCTCACCTTCTCACCCTCATCCTCTCACTCTCTCACCTTCTCACCCTCATCCTCTCACTCTCTCACCTGCTCACCCTCATCCTCTCACTCTATCACCTTCTCACCCTCATCCTCTCACTCTCTCACCTTCTCACCCTCATCCTCTCACTCTCTTACCCTCTCACCCTCATCCTCTCACTCTCTCACCCGCTCAACTTCATCCTCTCACTATCTCACCCGCCCGTCTTCTCCTCTCACCCTCTCATCCTCTCACCCTCATCCTCTCACATTCACCTCACTCTCTCATCTTCCCATCTACTCACCCTCATCCACTCATCTTCTCCTCTCATCCTCTCCACTCACCTTCTCATCCGCTCACCCTCTCACCCTCACCTCACCCTCTCACCCTCTGTTCCTGGTTCTCTCTGTCCCACGCCCTCTCTATCCCACCCAGACAACAAGCCCAGTATGTTCCCTTTAATTCAACCACGCAGACTAAATAACAGCTATAATATTCAAAAGTGAGACAGGCATTTTTTTTTCTCATAATCTTAATTATTCTCACACACACGATCTCTCTCCTCAGTTCTGCTGTCAGTCTCTGTTACACTCGTCATTTACATTGCGTGATAATTGGCTATTCGTAACGGGGAGAGGCGGAGCCGGGGGAGAGTAATTAGCATGCCGTAATTAACAAAGATGGAGAGAGAAGACAAAGTAACAACAGTTAATGAAGCCTGGAGGAGCCTGGAGGTGTTGGCCATGACAGAGCCTGGTAGGAGCAGAGCCTGGAGGTGTCGGCCATGACAGAGCCTGGTAAACACCTTTGAAATGACGGCAGCCCAGACGAGCGCGATACGTGGCGCTGATGCTAACAGCAGGACAACACTGTACTCTAGGTGTAGGTGCTTCAGTAGGACAAGCTACAGCACATTCAGACCGCACTTCAGTATGGAAGGAAGATCGTTTGTGTTGGGTTAAAAATGTTTGGATACGTGAAGTATAAGAATTATTGTTTTTACTTAAATTAATTTGAAATAGTCTAAAGGTTTCTGTTCAGCTGAGAAATGAAGGTTTGATCGGAGCGGTTTTCCGGTTTTTCCGGAGCATTTCAACTCCAAAGTGGATTGTGTACTTTTCTCCTGTAAGTACTTGCGGAAAGATGGAAGTGGGAGTGCAAGTATTCAAGTATTCACACGAGACACACATGAAGAAGAATGGAACAAGGGCACCGTGAATACACACGGCATGTCTGCTAAGAGAGAACAACAGCTGGAGACTTCGGAAGAGGGATGGACAGAGAGAGAGAGAGAGACTGTGTGTGGGTGTTTAGGGAGGGTGAGATGTGTGCAAGGTGTACTGTGTGTGTGTGTGTGTGTGTTTGGTTATTTGTGTGTGTGTGTGTGTGTGTGTGTGTGTGTGTGGTTGTTTGTTTGTTTGTGTGTGTGTGTGTGTGTGTGTGTGTGTGTGTGTGTGTGTGTGTGTGTGTGTGTGTGTGTGTGTGGTGGTTTCGTGGACCACCCAGGCCGTGTGTGGGACACAGACAGGCAGGCTGTGCTGGTCAGTGGGGCTGGTGGTCAAGGTTGTTGTCTCGCTCGTTTGAGGCGAGCCAAGGTTACACTGTGGGGTGTGGCCGGTGCCAGGAGCAGCCCGCTCCCTCTCTCCCCCGCTCTCTCTCCCTCTCCCTCTCTCCCCCTCTCCCCCGCTCCCTCCCTCTCTCCCCCGCTCTCTCTCCCTCTCCCTCTCCCTCTCTCCCCCTCTCCCCCGCTCCCTCCCTCTCTCCCCCGCTCCCTCCCTCTCTCCCTATCTCTCTCCCTCTCTCTCTCCCTCCCTCTCTCCCCCACTCACCCTCCCTCCCCCTCTCTCTCTCTCCCCCTCCCTCTCTCCCTCTCTCCCTCTTCTCCCCTCTCCCTCCCTCCCTCCCTCTCTCTCCCTCTCTCTCTCCCTCTCCCTCCTACCCTCCTGACCACCATGCCTACTCCCTCTATCCCTCTCTCTCTCCCTCTCTCCCTCCCTCTCTCTCTCCCTCTCTCCCCCTCCCTCTCTCCCTCCTACCCTCCTGACCACCATGCCTACTCCCTCTCTCCCTCTCTCCCCCTCTCCCTTCTTCCCTCCTGACCACCATGCCTACTCCCTGTATCCCTTTCTCTCTCCCCCTCTCCCTCTCTCCCTCCTACCCTCCTGACCACCATGCCTACTCCCTCTCCTCTTCCTCTCTGGTTTGATAGTTGTTCTCTCTCCTCTTCCTCTCTGGTTTGATAGTTGTTTTCTCTCAGTTGCTGTTTCCTGCTTCTCTGAGCTGCTGTCTAGATGAGAACTTATTCCAGTCATTTTACGTCACAAAGCATCGCTATCAGGGCCGGACTTTGAACCAAACTTTATGTGACAGATGAAACCAGCTTCTCCCCCGAGGCCCTGACCCTCTTCTACTGGCCCTAGTCCGCAAGGGGTCCCCATTGAACGGTTAGGAGG
>NW_028175958.1:24894-27394 GCF_949987555.1 Borostomias antarcticus
GGGGAGAAGAGAGGGAGGGAGAGAGAGAGAATGAGAGGGAAGGAGAGAGAGAAGCGTAGAGGAAGGGAGAGAGAGGGAGAGGGAGGGAGAGAGAGAGAATGAGAGGGAGGGAGAGAGAGAAGGGTAGAGGAAGGGAGGGGCACTGCCCTGCTTTTTTTTGACGGCATACTTAATATAGACATATTTTAATGGCCCTTTTCCAAGAGAGCTTGTTTTACTGTGTAAGGAATTAGTGGAACAAGAAGTCATCTATTGGTTCTTCCCCAGATGGTCAGCCCTGCCTCACCCTAGTGTCTGGTTTCCCAGCACCCTCCCCTGGACTGGGCCGGCTCTGCTCTGGCCTGGTCTAGACACAGCTCAGGGAGGAGGGGGAGCCCCCGTTGTCTACGGTCTGCGGGTATCCCACACCCCTTCCAGACATGTGGCAGGCCTTTGCTCAAGCACCTCTTGAAACAGAATGGGGGAATGTGTCTTTTGGCTGGAAAAGTTAATCTTTTACCTGCCGGCTATATGGGAGATCTGAGGGTTCGGGGTTCATAGGACAAGGGGCCTTTGTCAGTGACATGTACCTCTGTGTTGGGGACTGGCTTCTGGTTTGTTTATGTCCAGGTCAAAGCAAAGGGAACACTGTGCTTCAGTCTGGGTGGGGGGTGCAGGGGAAGCTGGGTTGGGCTGGGAGGTGGAGACCTGGCCTTAATTTCGGGCAGGTGGCTGAGAGATCAAAGTCCCCCTCAGAGCTATCGATCCGCACACATGATTACCATCGCAGACCAAACACAGCCCGGCCGCATAGCAGAGGATCTGTGACTCTGATAACAGCGCTACACCACACTACCCTGTGTGTGTGTGTGTGTACGTGTGTGTGTGTGTGTACGTGTGTGTACGCGTGTGTGTGTGTGTGTGTGTGTGAGTGAGTGAGTGAGTGAGTGAGTGAGTGAGTGAGTGAGTGTATGTATGTGATGTGCAGGATTAATGCTCCAAGCAGTGGTGTGTTCATACTGTCGGAGTGCGGTTAACTGATAAATGACCTGTGATGCAGGAGTATGTGTGTGTGTGCGCGCGTGTGAGTGTGTGCGCGCGTGTGCGTGTGTGCCGGAGTAATGTGCGCTTCGGGAACTATGGGATAGTTTTATGAATTGATCTTTCCAGAACAAAGTAACAATCCGAGACGTCGGAGTCCACAAGTGGCTCCATTTAGTAATTTTCCTCCTGGTTAGGCTCCAGAAAAGCATTTGCCAAGACCCTTGCCTCCCCTACTACCTACACACACACACACACACACACACACACACACACACAGTAGCGAGTAGTGTGGAGTTCACACCGCTGCTCTGTGTCAGTGTTGCTAGACCTGCCGCTGTGGGGATGCAGCAGGGCTGCCGTGTCGGTCCAGATTGCTTTACCTCCACACAGAGCTCCTGAGGTGAATTCCCCTCACAGTCGTGCGCCGCGTGGTCTGACGGCGAGCAAGAGGGGGAGGGGGGGGGGGCGACGTGTGAACTATCAGTACTTACAGTAACAGCTGGAGACGGTCCTCCGAGGGGGGAAATTATACCACCTCAATTCCTCCTCCAACTTCTCTGGAAGATGTGAAAAATTGAGGTGTTTTTTTTTTCTCAGGAGCTGTTGAACCGCTGGCAGAAATAGTTTAGGTGTAAAGAGAAAGACTATAAGGCTATATATTTATATATATTTATTAATGATAAAGAGCATGAAGAACATCCCTGCTGTATCCTAATGTTAATTTGCAGTATATCACATAGAATCAGTGGCACTACTTTTTCTTTCATTAAAGGTCCTACGAGGAGTTTCGGAAAGTGGAAGTGTTTTCCGCCCAAAAAGTCCACATTTCCCATGAGCCTCCCCGCGCACTTGTAAACCTTAGCTACCTGAGCCGGGTGTTTTGAAGACGGAACCATGGCCACCGACGAGGTAATTACATAGGTCTTACTAGTAACGTTACTTTTGACAATATATAACGGTCATATTTAAATTATTCTTCATCTTGTCTGCGACGTAGGCTACTGCAGTAAATCGTTTCGTCATTCCAAGGAGGTTCTGAACGACCCGACCACAAAATAATAATCTAAAAATAAACTACATACAAGAAACGACATTTGTCGAAAATGGACACATAAACAAGTGTGGGTAATGTAGATTCACCCACATTAAAATGAGACTGTTTCGTAACCAAAAATAAACTTCTCGGGGTCCCTTTAAACTAGTGCAAAGCTACTGCTTTGTCTCTGTAGCATTGCTAACAGTGGAGCTTAGCCCTATCTTCAAGTTGTGTACTAGCTAGCTTAGCTTCCATCTTCCCTGTCAACCTATGCTCTGTTTGTTATCCAGTGGAAGGACAAACATACTTACAGTAACAACTAGCATTCGGTTGTAATGTACTGTATATCAAACATATTCTGTTGGTTGGGTATTTTGACCTTTCTTCCTACAGTAAGCTAGAATGCTAACAGCAGGCTATCTAGAGCTAGCTCCTGGAAGC